>NC_041386.1:737450809-737500781 GCF_002162155.2 Triticum dicoccoides | reverse complement strand
CATCCCCGCCGTCTCCCCGAACCCTAGCCTCGCCGCCGCGGAGGACTACCGCCTCGGCGACCTCACCAGGCCGCAAGCCCACCTCAAGGCCCACGCCGTCCTCGGCCTCGGCCTCTCCCTCTCCACCGGCGGCGCCCCTGCAGCGCAGCAGCAGTAAACAGCCAGGTAAAACTGTATGCGCGGGGCGGGACCAGTGTATTTTTATTCAGTCTGTCTGTCGTACGGCATGAATTTGAGCCCGTTTTGGTTGTTGGAATGACGAATCTCTTGCGTGTTAATCTTGTTGTCAAGTTAAAGGAACTAACCGTGGCCGATTCCTCGTTAGGGCGATGTTTTCTTGCAGTTAGGGGATTCGGCTGTTTCCTTGACTCTTAGCTAGCTGTGAATGTGATAGAACAATAGCCACTCCTGCTTGGTTCCTCCCCAAGATCCCCATGGTCTCTCGCATGCTAAGATGGTCGAAACTTACATCTGCTCAAGTAGTAAAAATTCTAGTTCCCTTTGCAAGTTTGATTGAATTGTTGTCCACCATCAGAATTCAGAGATGGAGTACAAATTTACAAGGTAGACATGGAGCTGCCTATAAGTGAACACCACATGTTTCAGTTCCTGAGACATTGTATTTCCGTTATGAAAGTAATGGAAAGGGCAAAAGCCCGGTTCGAAAAAAAAAAAGTGAACACCACACTGATATTTGGCTTTTCTTTTGGGCCTTTTTGTAGATACAAGAAGTTGGAAGCAATGGGGGCGTCTCTCAGCTTCCCCAACAACGGGAAGCAAACCTTGGAGCACGGGGAAGCGTCGAAGCCAGGTTCCTCGAAGAAGCTACGCCACGGTCATTACCACCCGAGGCTGATTCCTGACCTCCCGGACGAGATCTCCCTGCAAATCCTCGCGAGGATGCCAAGGGTGCGGTATCTTAGCAGCAAGATGGTTTCACGGAGCTGGAAGGCCGCCATCACAGGTGTGGAGCTGTACCGGGTGAGGAAGGAGCTTGGCGTGGATGAGGAATGGATTTACATACTCACCAAGGCGGCCGATGGCAAGCTGTCGTGGCATGCTTTTGATCCGCTTTGCAGCCGGTGGCAGAGGCTGCCGCTCATGCCCGGGGTTGCTCGTGGGGGGAGCCGTTTAGGCGGTTTGGTGAGCGCTGGGATTAGGATCTCTGGTGCTATTAGAGGCTTGCTTCGCCAGGAGGATTGGTTGGACAAGATTCCCTTTTGTGCTTGTGCCGTTGGAACGATCGATGGATGCCTCTATGTTTTGGGCGGGTTCTCCAGAGCCACAGCGATCAAAAGTGTGTGGAAGTATGATCCAGCTGTAAATCTGTGGCAGGAAGTAAGCTCGATGAGCACCGCACGAGCGTTTGGCAGGACTGGCCTGTTGAACAACAAGCTGTACGTTGTCGGCGGTGTCATCAGGGAAGAAACTGGATTGGCTCCGCTTCAATCTGCTGAAGTGTTTGACCCGGCCACAGGAATCTGGGCAGATGTGCCAAACATGCCCTTCTCCAAAGCACAAACTCTGCCGACTGCATTCCTGGCCGACTTACTGAAGCCGGTTGCTACAGGAATAGTCTCGTTTGGAGGCAAGCTGTATGTGCCTCAGAGCTTGTATTCCTGGCCGTTCTTTGTTGATATTGGTGGGGAGGTGTTTGATCCCGCGACGGACTCATGGTCAGAGATGCCTGTAGGCCTGAGCGAGGGTTGGCCTGGGAGGCAAGCAGGGACAAAATTAAGTGCTGTTGTGAATGGGGACCTATATGCTCTGGAGCCACCGACTTGTTCTGATGGAGGCAAGATAAAGACGTATGATCCGAAGGAAGATACATGGAAGGCTGTTGTTGGCCAGGTGCCTGTTGGTGACTTTGCGGAGTCAAAATGTCCGTACTTGCTTGCGGGGTTTCTTGGGAAGCTCCATTTGGTCATCAAAGATATGAACAACATGATCAGCATCCTGCAAACGGACACTCTAAAGCCTATGGATGCAACTGGCTCGACATGCCAAAACCCCGATGTCTCTTGGCCTTTGGAGCAAGGCAATGATGTTTGGAGAATGGTGGGCTCAAAGAAATTTGCGGCTGCCGAACTTGTTAGCTGCCAGGCGCTCAGCATATGAAGCTTGGAGAAACCATACATACATTCTGCTCTGCTGTACGTACCCTGTGAATCATTGTGTCTTTTGTAAAGTAGATAACTTTCTATCATACATCTGATCAAGCCATGATGAACTTGTTGGGTTCACCTCAACAGCACATGTGAATGTCGATTAGAATGTAATCTTGCCAGCAGTGTGCACCAATCTGTGTTTAATCCATATATGTAAGTAAATGTTTGGTTCTGTCTACACCTATATATAATAACTTCACATTAGAGGGAGAAAGTCATTGCTTTGGCCATCTGAACATCATGCAGCCTGCTGGTACTTTGGTACCTTTTTCTGTTCTGGTTTCTTGATGGAAAGTAACCTGTTCCAGTTCTGAAATCATCATTGCGAGAAGTATGCATATGTATTTGTTTTCTGAACTTGTTGGGTTCACCTTAACAGCACATCTGACTGAATGATATGGATTGGAAATGTAATCTTGCCAGCAATGTACACACGCAATCTCTGTGTGTTTACTCCAAATATGTAGGCAAATGTTTGGTTCTACTCCGTATGTAACTTGGCATAAGATGGAGAAAGTCATTGGCTCATTGCTTCGGCTTCGGTCCAAATATATCACCATGAATGTAGTTTGTTACAGGTTTTGACGATGCATATCTCGACACATTTGGGTTTGAATTCCTGAATTTGTTGGGTGGTGGTGAACTGGTAGGGTGGAACTTAATTCCATGCCATGCTTCTATCTCTGGTCGACTGGATTTGTCCAAGATTTACTTGTGCTGATTGGCAGTTAGTGTTGGCAGGTTTCTTTGTTTCGACTGAAGGGCCTTTTTCATGTTCTCATCTTCCACTGAGATAAGTATTTATTTTTATCCCTTCATGTTCTCATCTTCCACTGAGGTAAATATTTTTTTTTATCATTCTGGGGAACTTTTGTAAATAAAGTAGCATGATTATTGCTTTCTTGCTATGTGTCGTCTGTTTTCTCTGAACCGAGACATGTTTGAGTTGACGCTGACTGAGATACAGTACCCCCGGTAAACAATTTGTGAAGCAAAAAACAACAACAACAACAATGCTTTTGTGAACTAATACCGCTTGCAATTTTTTGGCTACGTTTGCAGATCTCGAGGCATGTGTGTGCGGTTGGAAGAAACACTGAAGAAATTGGAGCGTATACTTGCTGTGACATCACACTGGCAGGACTTTCTGAACGGAGTATGTATGAACATTATCCATACGCAGAACAAGAAGCTTAAGCTGTACCACACGGGAAACTTCGAGCAGTATGCCCAAACACGATGTGGACTGGAAGAGTAGCAACAAATGAAGCAGTACAATTGGGAACTTGGGACTCCTCTGGTCCGCCAAGCCGGCACGGCAGGCTCAGAGCAAGGAGAAAATGCTTGCCTTGCCAAGATGGAGCGTGGCGGTCTCACGGAGAAGCTCCCAAGGTACTGACATTCCGCTTCACCAATGCCGCCTGTCCAGTACATTATACACATCACAAATTTTATCTTTCTATCTATATATAAAGTGGGCCATATTATACGAGATGGTACGAAATCGACCAGCAGCGGAAAGTGCATAAGCATATTTAGAAGGGCGGTAAGTGGTATAGAATAGAAACAAACAGAGTGAATCAGAGCTAGAGTAGACTGCCATAGATATGGCAGGAGACATATGGACGGGATGATAGATGTCTCGCCTGATCATGTCATACATGAAGAAGATGAAGAAGGCAATGCCTGCCAAGGCCAAGGCGCTTGTGTGCCGCCGCAGCATCATCAAGATTCTCATGCACATCTATATATATCCATCCAACGCATTGTCGATCGTTTCGTTTTGGAAACGAACCGAAGGATGCATGGATGGGATGGATGTGAATCTTGATGATGCCGCGCCCGCAAACACCCGCCGTCGAGTAACCTACCCTGCACTACACTGTAAGTAGCACCATCCATGAGGAATACAACTAGCTAGGTCTATGAAAGAGCTATCTCAATAGATTATGAAAGAGCTATCGCGCTAATCTCTCCCTCGGCTCTGGCTAAGTAATTATATATAGTAGTAGCAGTAATTAGTTAAGTACTAGTGAAGTGGAGCATGGTCAGTATGTGGTCGGTGAGATTGGCAAACCGACCAGGTGACGTGGATGGGGCCCACCAAGCGAGCGTGGCACCTGGCCCTGTCTTAGCTGTCTAGCTACGAGCAGAAATATTCTGTCTATTAGTTTATTTTTGATGAAAAATTATTAATATAATTATTTAATATCAAGAAGGTATTAGTTACACTTGATTAGTGTCTGCAATGCCTTCAACAACTGAAACTGAAAGTAACCATACTGAATACTACGAACCTAGTTATGTCGGCAGGGGATACAACACACATACACGCACTGAGCACTTGAAACGTCGTGCCATTTTATTTGTATATATATATGAACACTTGTAGTAGAGCATTTGGCGCTGTCCCAAAAATTCGGGTCTGCAACTGCACTGCATCCTAAACCCTAAACGGTATTGCCGTTTTGGGGCTACTTGCGTGAGCTTAGCTTAATTTGGAAATGCCGGCAACTGACCTGTGCAGAGGGAGAATACATTGAAACCTTCAATACCACCACCGCCAACTGTCCCCTACCCCAGCTAGCTTCTCTCGTCATCACATCTGCCTTGCCTTGGTGTTGTTGCAAATAAAATCAGCAGTATAATTGTAGTACTAGTACTAGCTTTTACTACATGTCTGAAGCACGACTATACTGTATATGACTACAACTTCTTAGGGGAACCTGGTGAAGAAAGATGCAACATGGCTGCTACTGCCTTCATTACTGTTTATCCATGAGTCGTCCATCGTCGTTTCCATCTTGACGTGTACAACCTGTGTCTGAACTCTGAAGTCACTTCCAAACATACCATATTTCTGTAGAGTTCTTAGAATTCCAAAACATGAATTTAACTTGGATTTTAACCATGTTTTGCATAAGTTATACTAAGGTTAGAACACTTATTTTGGAAATGAGGGAGTGCTTGTCGGGAAAATGAATGTATTTAGACATATTTTAGTTCTAGATACATCCATTTTTACCATTTTTTGGGGTAAGTACTTCCGGATGGAGGGTAATACATCTGAGACCGTATAGTTGATTCAGTTGCATTGCTATGATTTTGCAACAATGTAGGATCAATACCTCATATATTATTTGGAAATGCTCTACCAACAAATTCATGATGGCTTGTGAGGACACCGCTTGCCCCGACGATAATATGACTACTAGGGTTATCATTGGTAACAAGGACACCTCAAAACCATAGATATCACCCTTGGACATATCCCTTCACTCATGATTTTTCTGCACATTAAGGGCCCCGGATTCTACGTTCTGAAATTTCAGGACCGGCCCTGGTTTCGCCCCGGGCCCCCAAAATCTCAGGAACAGCCCTGAGGTCATGCCGTTGTGAGTGCCCGGCTCTTATACGATTATTGCTACGGGGTGGCCTACAACAAGCAAAGGAGGTGCCATATGAAGGTTTGAGTAAGCTGGCCAGACTGCACAATTTGTGCATTGGCAGGGCCGCAAGAGGAGAACCAGTGCGGATCGTGGGGATGTTCCGAAACAGTCTTGAAGGCCTGTGGCGTCATGGGTCAGCCGAGGAACAATTGCACCAATGCAGAACTAAGACTGCAAGGCGGCTGCTGAACATTGGAGGAGATATGAGACCAGTGTGATGTATCTTTGCGGGCAAAACTTTTCTGTATCGGTCTGTAATGAATTATGGAATTTTTGTGTTGTGTTCTTGAGCAGCCCACGTTGTATCTTTCTAAATTTTATCGGTCTGTAGTGAATTATGAAATTTTTGATGTGTCAATCAGTTGCTGTGAGGAATTTAATTTGAACATCCCCTTGGAAGTTGGAACTCATGGAGTTAGCAAAACATTGGTTCTTGTACTCTTCATTTACAGCTGATCCAGTATTTGTGTCAGGCAGTGGCGGAGCTCTCTCCAGTACCTCGCCTGCGGAGGCAGTTCAATGGATTCATCGCAACTTGCTGCTAATTTGGCACCTTTTTTTTTATCTTATGGTTTCTTGATGGAAACTACTCCCTCCTTTCAGTTTAATGGATTCATCGCAAAATTCTCAGCAACCAAGGCAGATGATAAGTCGACGGAATACATTTTGTGGATTCAAAAACGCCTTTTTCACGCCACATCTAACATTTCTTTTTCGGCCATCTTTTCTTTGATTTCTATTACTTTCTCTGTTCCAAAATGTAGTGCATATAGATTTTTCTCGAAAGTCAAAGTTAGCAAACCTTGACCGCTTATAGAGAAAATTATGAATATCTACAATATCAAACATATACAACATGAAAATATAACTCATGGTGTATTCAGCGATCCATTTGGTATTCGAAGAAAAGGCACACATCACATCTGGATGCCCGTGCCGCCTCCTAGCGGGTGACCCGGGTGAACCCTAGCCGCTGGGCAACCTCCTCCTCCCCAACCCTCCCTCCCCCCGCCGCCGCTAGCAGGCGCGGGGCAAAACCCACCTGACATCGGCGGCGGCCGGGCCCTCCGTTTTGAGTTTGTTTTTCCTCGGTGTGTTTGTGCTTTTCTGATAAAGTTACTGTCGCAAGGCTTGCGGCCTCAGGTTTTCGTTTTTGTTCCTTTTTCTTGATTGTTGTTGTTCGGCTTGTGGATTTGGGACCGGTTACAAGTCAACTGACTGAAAAAGATTTGGGCCAGTCGACTGACCCAAACAAGTTTCAGTCAAGCGTGTCTCTAACCATAAGGTGCATGCTTCATTATGTTAACACTCTTTTTTTTTCTTTACCTTTTCCATGCTTTACTCAAATTGAATTATTAAGTTATGGGTGCATGCGTACAGACCATTCATGCATACATATATACTTATGAACTATAGGGACTACGTACAGACTAGAATGAATGAACAAACACAATAAAAAACTTGTGGCATTGGTATTACATTTTCAGAAAAACAAACTAAAACAAAATCAAAATAGTGAAGTTTGCTAAGAAAGAATGGGCCCTTTAGGAAGAAAGAAAATGAAAAAGAAAAAACTTTGAAAACTTGCACACAATTTGCACTGATATTACACTTTTTGAAATATGCAAAGAAGAAGCATATAATAGTGCATTTTTTGCATTCTACTATAATTTCCACAGAATGTAACTGAAATAATTTATTTCCTTTTAAAAGAAAGAGAACTAAAAACACTTGCGCAACTTTGCACTGAAATTGCACTTTATCGTAAAATGAAAAAATAATCATATAATCATGAAATTTTGGCACATATTATATAGTATTTGTTTGTATATAATAACACTCAGCCAAAAACCCACTAAAAACAAAAATAACCAATAAAGGAAAGAAAAAGGGAAAAAGAAAAACCATAGAAACAGAAAACATAAATAAAAAATGAAGCAAAAATACCCTTTAATAGGAAAGACAATGATATAAAAAACTAAAACAAAATAATGACAAAATCTGCACACAATCTGCACATAAATTGCGCTTTATTATTATATGCAAGAATAAACACATAATAGTGACTTTTTTCGCAAAAAGAATTTTTTCTAAAGAAAGAATAAATTGGTGGAATTTCTATTTGATCCATGATGTCTCTACTTCTCCGGATCAAAATAATGAATTAGTGATTTCATGATTATCGTTTAAGAAGACAAAAAAGAAAAAAAAAACAATAATGACAAAATTTGCACACGGTTGGAATAGAAATTGCGCTTTTTTATAATATGCAAGGATAAGCACCAATAGTGAAATTTCACTAAAAAAAGTTTCCTACGTAGGAATGAATTAGATGTATTGGTATTACCCTTAAAGAATAAAGAAAATTAAATAAAAACTTAAAAAGAAATTTAAAATAGCGAAGTTTTCTAAGAAACAATGAGTTAGTGTCATTGGTTCCCGTTAAGAAGAAAGGAATTGAAAATAATAAAACAAATAATGAAATATTTTGCAAACAATTTGCATAGAAGTTGCTCATTTTTATAATATGCAGAAATAATAACATAAAAGTGTAATTTTCATAAAAAGGAAGTTTCCTGAGAAGAAATGAATTTGCGACATTGGTATTTTCATTAAAGAATAAAAGAAATAAAATAATACTATAAAACCAAAATACAAAAGTTTTCAAGAAAGAATGAATTAGTGGCTTACGCCTTACTCTTTAAGAAAAAAAAATAAAATGAACTAAAAACTAGAGCACAATCAAAATAATGAAGTTTTCTAAGGAAGAATGAATTATTATCACTGGCATTACCCTTTAAGAAGAAACAATAAAATTAAAACTAAAATAAAATCAAAATAATAGGAAAAATAAATTAGTTTCATTAGTATTACCCTTTTAAAAGAAACAAAAATAAATAAATGAACTAAAATAAGGAAGAATGAATTAGTAGCATTATTATTACCCATTAAAAATAACTAAAAAAGTTTGCAAAACTTGCACACAACATCGCTCTTAAATTGCACTTTTTTAGTATGCAAACAATAATCGCATAGTAGTGTAATTTTTGCACACATTGGAAATTATTTATGTGCGTACATTACACTGACCCAACATCCCAAAAATATCCACAAAATAAAAATAAAACCAACTAACAAAGAGAAACTAAAAAACAAAAGCAAAAGCACATAAACACAAAAAAAATGTTAAAAACCCGAAGGGAGAAAGCAGAGGGCTGGATCGCATAGTTAGTGGCTTAGAAAATCTACTGACGCAAATAAAGGGTCAGTCAAAAAAAGAAAAGGCTCACACAACAAACAACACATGTCAGGAAAAAAGAAAAGGCTCACACAATAAGTGTGTATGTCCCACCACACAATAACTGCACTGATTCCACATTGTTGTTTATAGAAGAGTTAATGGGCAACCTGCACCACCGCCTGCATTTTATCTCCATCCTTTCGTCACCCAACAGCTCCTCTCTCACTCACCCCCTTCTCTAGTTCATGTACTTTGTTCATCCTCATTTTCTAGTTCATGCACTCTGTTCATGTTCATAGCTAGGTAGAACTCATCCATGGAGACATAGACCTTATTTTTGCAAAAATGTTCAACAACCACAATGACCGTGCTCATCGACAATTGCATTTCAACCGTCAAGGTATGGCACAAGGTCCACACAGGTATGATGTTCGAGATTACGACCACTCTAGTGCTAAAATTAAATTTACTATGCCTGCTTTCAATGGTAAATATAATCCAGACGTTTATCTTGATTGGGAACTTTCAGTTGAACAAAAATTTGCATGTCATGATATTCCTGAGAACCAAAGAGTTAGGGCAGCCACTAGTGAATTTACAAACTTTGCTTCTATGTGGTGGAGTGAATATTGTCATATTAATGCGAACAATTTACCTACTACTTGGGATGCTTTAAAACAAGCTATGCGACAACGTTATGTTCCTTCATATTATGCTCGTGATAAGCTAAATGAATTGCAACGTTTAAAACAAGGTAGTAGTTCTGTAGAGGATTATTATCAAGAATTGCAAATTGGCTTAGTGCGATGTGGATTAGTTGAAACCGAAGATGCTATGATGGCTAGATTTTTAGGTGGTTTGAATCGTGATATTCAAGATATATTGGACTATAAGGAGTACAATTCTATTACTCGTTTGTTTCATTTCGCTTATAAAGCTGAAAGGGAAGTACATGGACGACACAACAAGGGACGAAGTAACTTTTCTACAGGTCGCCGCTCATCATGGACACCCTCTCCTACTGTTTCATCCACTACTGAGTCTACACCACCTATCTTGAACAATGGTGCACACCCATCAAGTTCAAAATCAGCTCCACAATCATCCGAGGCTTCGAAAGCAATGTCTATAGCACCCACCACTTCATCTGGACGCACAAGAGACATGAAGTGTCATATATGCAAAGGTGGCGGGCACTTGATGAAGGACTGCCCAAATAAACGTGCATTCATTGTGCGGGAAGATGGTGAGTACTCCTCTTCTAGTGATTTGGATGAAGATACGTGTGCTATGCTTGCCACTAATAATGCAGGTGACACCAATGAGAATGACACGGAGGAGATACACATTAATGCTGACATGGACGATCAATACCCAAGCTTTGTAACCATGCGGGTACTTAGTGCCCAGGTGGGGCATGCTGAGATGCCTCAACGCCATAATCTTTTTCAAACTAAGTTTGTTGTCAAAGGACATTCCGTTCGTGTGATCATTGATGGTGGAAGCTGCAATAATTTGGCGAGTATAGAGATGGTCGAGAAACTTTGCCTCACCACTACGAGACACCCCCATCCATATTACATCCAATGGTTCAACGACTATGGTAAGTTGAAGGTAACACGTCATGTGCGAGTACAATTTACACTTGGGTCATATCATGATTACGTTGACTGTGATGTTGTACCTATGCAAGCTTGTTCCTTATTGTTATGTCGACCTTGGCAATATGATAATAGTGTTACTCATCATGGTAGAACAAATTCGTATACTCTTGTGTTTGAAGGAAAAAACATCAACTTGCTTCCTATGACCCCTGATGAAATAGTAAATGATGGGAAATCTAAATCAACGGATCGTGCTATGCACACTATGCTTGCTATCAATTCTGAAATGTTTCCGTTGAGTGTCCCAACTTGTGATCCAGATATACAGTGTACCCATATAGTTAGTTTGCATCCCCATAATTCATACATAGACTTTGTGTGGGATCAAACTTTTCATGATATTCCTAATGATGCTATAACAAATTTATTTCATCCTCATTAGTTAATGCCTTCAGAACGGCCTATATATGTTGCATCTATTTATGGGTTGCTCTATGATGTGTTTCAGATAAATGAAAGCCGAGGACGGCTTGAAAGCACAAGTGCTCCCTAGGTGGTTTTGGTAATTAATGTCAACATATCTCTTGTTGGACTAACACTTTTATCTAGTATATTTCAGATAAGTTCAACAATGGAGTGGCATGGACTAAAAGATGTGGGAACTCCTTCAAGATGCTAAGGACAAATGATTGGCTCAAGCTTCAAGCTCAAGACTCTTCATTTTTATATTTTAGTGATGCAAGATCACATTGAGTCTATAGGAAAAGCCAATACTATCAAGGAGGGATGAGGTGTTGCTTAATGAGTTTCTTGCTCCACAGTGCTTAGTGATATGCTCCAAAACCCTCAACTACTTTCCCACTTCCACATATGACCTAAACCTAAAGTCAAACTCGGCCCTACCGATTCTTTCTATCCGGCGCCACCGAGTTCAGATGTCATAGCCACTGCCACAAACCCTAGGCGAATCGGTCTCACGGATAGGGATCTCGGTCTCACCGAGATGGGATTGTAATCTCTCTGTGTATGTCCATTACCAAAATCGGTCTCACCGAGTTTGTGTAATCGGTACTACCGACATTACAATGCAAACTCCCTAGTTAACTTATTACCAAAATTGGTCCCACCGAGTTTGAGTAATCGGTCCCACCGAGTTTTCCTGACCAACTCTCTGGTTAGCTAATTACCAAAATCGGTCTCACCGAGTTTGCGTAATAAGTCTCACCGAGATTACGTTATATGCCCTAACCCTAACCATATCGGTCCTACCGAGTTGCATATCGGTCCCACCGAAAACCCTAACGGTCACTAGGTTTACTAAATAGGTCCGACCGAGTTTGTTGATTCGGTCCCACCGAGTTTGGTAAATTGTGTGTAATGGTTAGATTTTGTGTGGAGGCTATATATACCCCTCCACCTCCTCTTCATTCGTGGAGAGAGCCATCAGAACGAACCTACACTTCCAGCATCCTATTTCTGAGAGAGAACTACCTACTCATGTGTTGGGGCCAAGATATTCCACTCCTACCATATGAATCTTGATCTCTAGCCTTCCCCAAGTTGCTTTCCACTCAAATCTTCTTTCCACCAGATCCAAATCCCAAGAGAGAGAGAGTTGAGTGTTGGGGAGACTATCATTTTAAAGCACAAGAGCAAGGAGTTCATCATCAACGCACCATTTGTTACTTCTTGGAGAGTGGTGTCTCCTAGATTGGCTAGGTGTCACTTGGGAGCCTCTGACAAGATTGTGGAGTTGAACCAAGGAGTTTGTAAGGGCAAGGAGATTGCCTACTTCGTGAAGATCTACCGCTAGTGAGGCAAGTCCTTCGTGGGCGACGGGCATGGTGGGATAGACAAGGTTGCTTCTTCATGGACCCTTCGTGGGTGGAGCCCTCCATGGACTCGCGCAACCGTTACCCTTCGTGGGTTGAAGTCTCCACCAACGTGGATGTACGATAGCACCACCTATCGGAACGACGCCAAAAGCATCCGTGTCTCCAATTGCGTTTGAATCCTCCAAAACCCTTCCCTTTACATTATTGCAAGTTGCATGCTTTACTTTCTGCTACTCATATACTCTTTGCATGCTTGCTTGCTATATGTTGTGAATGTTAAACTTGTGCCTAAACTCCACTTAAACTTAAAGAAGCTAAAAACGACAAATTTGGTACTTAGTGTCTAATCACCCCCCCTCTAGACACCTCTTCTCAAGGTCCTACAAGTGGTATCAGAGCTTTGGTCTCCATTGCCTTGGTTTAATCACCATTGGAGGAAGATGGATGAGTCTACTTTGGGGAGTCTTAGACATAGAGTGCCTATTCTTGATGGAGAGTATTTTCATGAGTGAAAAAATGAGATGCTTGTAATTTTCTATCAATATCATTTGAACAAGTACATTGCTAGCCCTTGTGCACCACATGTTGATCCTATGCATCCTACTCTTGATGAGTCAATTGACATGATTAGGAATCTTATAACTGTTAATCTTATCACTAGAGGCTTGCCTAGAAACTTAATTATAAACTTGCCTACTCTTGAGTGTGCCTACACTATATGGAAATTTCTTGAGGAACGATTTCCAAATTATTCCTTGAAAAATCTAGATGAAATTCTCCATAAGTCTATTGCTTTGAGTAAGATGAATACTAGCGATCCTATGTTTGGTGATCATCGATTTGAACTTACAAACCTTATGCGTGCCAAAGGAGATGTTGGAATTATTAGTGATATTATTTCCGAAGCTATAAAAATTCATAAGCAAGATCATTGTCAAACTCACTCTAAAAAATTACCCTCTCTAGGATTTGATCCACCACATTACGATGTTGAACATGGATACTATGATGAGGATGATGATAGTGACTTCAATCTTGATGATACAATGAGACACTTTGGTATTATGGCAAATCTTCGGGGATATATGTCAGGAGGAAAGGAATGGGTTCTTGATAGTGGATGTACCGATCACATGACCGGAGATAAAGACATGTTTCGTGAGCTTGCTGAAAATGATAGTCCTCGAAAGTATGTCACTTTCGGTGACAACTCAAAGGGTAAGGTGGTTGGCCTCGGTAAGGTGGCCATATCACATGATAGCTCCATACAAAATGTTACGCTCGTTGAATCTCTTGGTTACAACTTACTTTCAGTATCTAGACTTGCTGATTTCGGTTTCAATGTCCTATTTACTGAAGTAGATTGCCAAGTGTTTCGTCAAGACAATCATAAAATGGTCTTTACCGGTATACGTAGAGGTGATCTATACATTGTTGATTTCACTAAAAAGGCTCAACCTAAAACTTGCTTCATTGCTAAATCCTCAAAAGGTTGGTTATGGCATAGACGACTAGGTCATGTTGGTATGCGAAACCTTGACAAGCTTATTAAAGGGAATCATATCCTTGGTGTTAACGATGTCATATTTGATAAGGATAGACTTTGCAGTGCTTGTCAAGTAGGTAAACAGGTTGGAGGAAGGCATCCCGTGAAGAACATCATGACCACGAGGAGGCCACTCGAGCTACTTCACATGGATCTCTTTGGTCCCAACTCTTACAAGAGTCTCGGTGGAAATTCTTTTGGTCTAGTTATAATTGATGATTTTTCAAGATTTACGTGGGTGTTCTTTCTCGATGATAAATCGCAGGTCCAAAAGATCTTCAAAAACTTCGCTAGGAAGGCCCAAAATCAATTTGAAGTGAAGATCAAGAAGGTTCGCAGTGACAACAGAACGGAGTTCAAGAACGCAAATGTGGACACCTTTCTTGACGAAGAAGGGATTTCACACGAGTTCTCGGCTACGTACACACCTCAACAAAATGGAGTTGTTGAGAGGAAGAACCGGACGCTCATCGAAATGGCGAGAACGATGCTTGATGAGTACAAGACGCCGAAGCACTTTTGGGCAGAAGCGGTTGAGACAACTTGTCATGCAACAAATCGCTTGTATCTTCACAAGCTACTCGGCAAGACGGCATACGAGCTCCTCACCGGTAACAAACCCCAAGTTGGATACTTTCGAGTATTCGGCTCAAAGTGCTACATTCTTGATAAGCATCGTCGTTCTAAATTTGCTCCTAAGTCTCATGAAGGTTTCCTACTAGGTTATGGCTCAAACTCTCACACTTTCCGTATCTACAACAATTTCACCCGAAAGGTTGAAGAGACGGTAGATGTGAAGTTTGATGAATCTAACGGCTCGCAAGTAGAGCAATTGCCAATTGATGTAGGAGACAAAGATCCTTCGGAAGCAATCCAATACCTGTCTATTGGCAAGGTTCGTCCAACGGAGGTGAAGGAGAGTACCTCGTCCGTCCAAGTGGAAGCTTCTACTTCACGACAAGGTGAACCAAGATTTGATACGGAAGCATCCACAAGTAAGACACATCAAGATGAAGAAAACGAGGAAGTGCATCAAGATGAAAGCCAACAACCTCCTTCTCCACCACGACAAGAGAACGACAACGCCAGCAATGAAGAAGGCGAAGAAGAAGAACAAGATGAAGAAGAAGTCCAACCAAGAACCAAGCAAAATCTTTCACGAGTTCGAGCAAGAATTGCTAAAGACCATCCCGTCGAACAAATCTACAATGATATTCAAACCGGGAGAATCACTCGCTCTAAAACTCGTTTAGCTAACTTTTGTGAAAACTATTCTTTCATCTCTAGCATTGAACCTATGAAGGTCGAAGAAGCATTGGAAGATCTGGATTGGATAAATGCTATGCATGAAGAGCTACACAACTTTGAGAGAAATCAAGTTTGGACATTGGTTGAGAAGCCCGACAACAACCACAACATCATCAGTACCAAATGGGTGTTTCGCAACAAGCAAGATGAAGATGGACAAGTAGTTCGCAACAAAGCACGTCTCGTCGCCCAAGGCTACACACAAGTCGAAGGTATGGACTATGGTGAGACTTATGCTCCCGTTGCTAGACTTGAGTCCATTCGCATCTTACTTGCCCATGCTAATCATCATGATATCACCTTGTACCAAATGGACATTAAAAGTGCTTTTCTAAATGCTGAAATAGAGGAGGAAGTTTATGTTAAGCAACCTCCCGGCTTTGTCAATCCTAAGAAACCAAATCATGTTTACAAACTTCACAAAGCCCTTTATGGTCTTAAACAAGCTCCTAGAGCTTGGTATAAATGCTTGACCAAGTTCCTCATTGAAAAAGGCTTTGAAATTGGGAAATTTGATTCAACACTTTTTACTAAAAGGGTTAATGGAGAACTATTTGTGTGCCAAATCTATGTTGATGATATTATATTTGGTTCAACTAACCCTCATTTTAGTGAAAAGTTTGGGAAGCTAATGTCGGAGAAGTTTGAGATGTCTATGATGAGTGAACTCAAATTCTTTCTTGGGTTGCAAATCAAGCAAACTAAGGAAGGTACTTTTGTCTCTCAAACGAAGTACACTAAGGACTTATTCAAGAAGTTCAATATGCAAGAATGCAAAGGTATGTCTACACCCATGCCTACTAGTGGACATCTTGACTTGACCAAAGATGGTGAACCGGTTGATCAAAAGGTTTATCGCTCTATGATTGGTTCATTGTTATATCTATGTGCTTCACGTCCCGATATCATGCTAAGTGTGTGCATGTGTGCACGATATCAAGCTGCTCCTAAAGAATGTCATCTTAAGGCCGTGAAAAGGATAGTGAGATACTTAATTCATACACCAAATTTTGGCATTTGGAATCCTAAGAGGGCCTCGTTTGATCTTGTTGGCTACTCCGACTCGGACTATGCCGGAGACAAGCTTGATAGAAAGTCCATTTCGGGTACTTGTCAATTTCTTGTTAGATCTCTTGTGTCTTGGCACTCCAAGAAACAAAACTCGGTATCCTTATCCACCGCCGAAGCGGAATATATTGCCGCTGGTTCATGTTGTGCTCAATTACTTTGGATGACCAAAACTCTTAAAGATTATGGGATATATGTGAAACATGTTCCATTGCTTTGTGACAATGAAAGTGCTATCAAAATTGGTCATAATCCCGTACAACATTCTCGAACTAAGCATATTGAAGTTCGTCATCATTTCATTCGAGATCATGTTGCTAAGGGTGACATTGATCTTAAGCATGTTCGCACCGAAAAGCAATTAGCGGATATATTCACTAAACCTCTTGATAAGAAAGTGTTTTGCAGGTTGAGAGGATAATTGAACATCATTGATGTTTCAAACTTGGAGTAGAAACTCCATTGGATACATGCAAGACATGAGCTTATGACTAATCCTTGATATTTCTCTTATGATGAAAATCTTGTGTCTTGGATATATTTGTATCTTGCATGTTATCTAACCCATGTAGGTACTTGGTTGAATCAAATTCCATGAGATTGTAACCTACTCATATCTTGAGCAATCTCTACATCACCAAGTCTCTATACAATGGTGGTTGAAGACAAGGAAGCACAAAACCATTCAAACATATCCTTTGACAAATTCTATGTTGAGCTTCATGATTGTCATTTTTGGATATACAAGTGCTCTTCCTTGCAAGGACTAACCCATGTAGGTAGATGGACTCAAATTCCAAGTGGTGCTCCCAACTCTTGATGAGCTACATCAACCTTGAGAACTCACACAAGTTAAACTACACGGTCAACACCACCAACCAAGGTATGTTATTCCATCTTAGAGAAGCTTTACTCCAAGTCATGAGCTAAAGTAACTCGACAAGATGTGAATACATCAAGATGCTTAAACGAAAAATGGAAACCCCATTTTGAGCTTAAACGATGAGTATGACCTATGATCAAGTGGTCTCACTTGACTCCTAAGTCAATATACTCTAACATAGGTGACTTTGTCGCCGACCATCTCTAGATGAAGTTCTCTTGTGTTCTTTTCTGAGTTTTTGCATTTGTCTCATGCATATTTGTTTCCCCTTTCAAACAAAAACTTCATCTAGATTTCTTTCTGTTTGCTCTGCATTTTCTGCATCCAATTCATTGCATATCATTCAGTAAATTCCTTGCAAATCTTTGTGAGATCTTACTAGTCTAGTGAGCTGAGGTGACAAGTGTTTTCTCTGCGATGAACTCGGTTTCACCGACTTGTTGTTTTCGGTCCAACCGAATCCTTTCGGTACAACCGAAGCATACCACTCGGTGCCACCGATTTTACAACAGGAAAAACAGTTTGCCACTTATTCTGTGTTTCTTCTGATCCAGCTCCACTCAATGAATCTTGTCCTCTACAAGCATCACATTTCTATAAATGCTTTGTGTTGTGACTCAAGGACCAAACCCATTCACAACAAATTCCAGAAGACCCTTCTTGGAAATTGATGTCAAAGGGGGAGAGAGAGATCACATCAAATCTTGTCACTTAGAGAGATCACATCAGAGAGGGATAGTATCACCTCCTCAGGGGGAGAAAGAGATCTCCAGGGGAGAGAATACTCAAGTAGAAAGTATTTCTTAAGGAACCCAGATGCTTGGTGTTCAAGAGGAGAGATGCCAAATGTCTTATTGAGGGGAAAATACATGTTCATATTTGCTTATTTGCATTAGTTTGCATTAGCTCTGTTCTTTTTTATCTTTCAACTCTGATTTTCTGTTCCCTATCTTCTCCCAGTATCCCATGCTAGATTCAGGGGGAGCAAGACAACTAAGGGAAATGAATCATTTAAATTCATTGCATATCTTTACTCTTGGGGATATGTCTAATCCAATGTGGTACTTAGTACTCACTCTCTACATGTCATCCCAGTCTTGGTATTCTTGTGGTTTCTTCTGTTTGCTCTGGCTAGTAAATGTACCTGTGTTATCTAACCTTGTTTGAGCAGGTTCATTCCACCCTAAGCCAACTCAAGACTACAAGGTAAGTATACGCATCACACTCATGTGTATGAGGAATTCTTGCTGATGTACATACTGTTTGCAAGAAGGACTCATAAGCATGGAGGTATTTTCTTTAATATTCTTTGCTCTGATGCATATGGCCAAGATACATGTAACACATTGCCTACTCTATCATGGTTATGCTCTCACATGTTTCTATATTCCATATTCACATGATTGCATACATGTAGGGGGAGCCTATGCTTGTTACATGTCCTTCCAAAGCTTTACTTGCTATTCTTTATATCTTTATCTAAAACTTTGATGTATGTTGCCATCAATTACCAAAAAGGGGGAGATTGAAAGCACAAGTGCTCCCTAGGTGGTTTTGGTAATTAATGTCAACATATCTCTTGTTGGACTAACACTTTTATCTAGTATATTTCAGATAAGTTCAACAATGGAGTGGCATGGACTAAAAGATGTGGGAACTCCTTCAAGATGCTAAGGTTAAAGGATTGGCTCAAGCTTCAAGCTCAAGACTCTTCATTTTTATATTTTAGTGATGCAAGATCACATTGAGTCTATAGGAAAAGCCAATACTATCAAGGAGGGATGAGGTGTTGCTTAATGAGTTTCTTGCTCCACAGTGCTTAGTGATATGCTCCAAAACCCTCAACTACTTTCCCACTTCCACATATGACCTAAACCTAAAGTCAAACTCGGCCCTACCGATTCTTTCTATCCGGCGCCACCGAGTTCAGATGTCATAGCCACTGCCACAAACCCTAGGCGAATCGGTCTCACCGATAGGGATCTCGGTCTCACCGAGATGGGATTGTAATCTCTCTGTGTATGTCCATTACCAAAATCGGTCTCGCCGAGTTTGTGTAATCGGTACTACCGAGATTACAATGCAAACTCTATGGTTAACTTATTACCAAAATCGGTCCCACCGAGTTTGAGTAATCGGTCCCACCGAGTTTGCCTGACCAACTCTCTGGTTAGCTAATTACCAAAATCGGTCTCACCGAGTTTGCGTAATCGGTCTCACCGAGATTACGTTATATGCCCTAACCCTAACCATATCGGTCCTACCGAGTTGCATATCGGTCCCACCGAAAACCCTAACGGTCACTAGGTTTACTAAATAGGTCCGACCGAGTTTGTTGATTCGGTCCCACCGAGTTTGGTAAATTGTGTGTAATGGTTAGATTTTGTGTGGAGGCTATATATACCCCTCCACCTCCTCTTCATTCGTGGAGAGAGCCATCAGAACGAACCTACACTTCCAGCATCCTATTTCTGAGAGAGAACTACCTACTCATGTGTTGAGGCCAAGATATTCCACTCCTACCATATGAATCTTGATCTCTAGCCTTCCCCAAGTTGCTTTCCACTCAAATCTTCTTTCCACCAGATCCAAATCCCATGAGAGAGAGTTGAGTGTTGGGGAGACTATCATTTTAAAGCACAAGAGCAAGGAGTTCATCATCAACGCACCATTTGTTACTTCTTGGAGAGTGGTGTCTCCTAGATTGGCTAGGTGTCACTTGGGAGCCTCTGACAAGATTGTGGAGTTGAACCAAGGAGTTTGTAAGGGCAAGGAGATCGCCTACTTCGTGAAGATCTACCGCTAGTGAGGCAAGTCCTTCGTGGGCAACGGGCATGGTGGGATAGACAAGGTTGCTTCTTCATGGACCCTTCGTAGGTGGAGCCCTCCATGGACTCGCGCAACCGTTACACTTCGTGGGTTGAAGTCTCCACCAACGTGTATGTACGATAGCACCACCTATCGGAACCACGCCAAAAACATCCGTGTCTCCAATTGCGTTTGAATCCTCCAAAACCCTTCCCTTTACATTATTGCAAGTTGCATGCTTTACTTTCTGCTACTCATATACTCTTTGCATGCTTGCTTGCTATATGTTGTGAATGTTAAACTTGTGCCTAAACTCCACTTAAACTTAAAGAAGCTAAAAACGACAACTTTGGTACTTTGTGTCTAATCACCCCCCCTCTAGACACCTCTTCTCAAGGTCCTACAAGTGGTATCAGAGCTTTGGTCTCCATTGCCTTGGTTTAATCACCATTGGAGGAAGATGGATGAGTCTACTTTGGGGAGTCTTAGACATAGAGTGCCTATTCTTGATGGAGAGTATTTTCATGAGTGAAAAAATGAGATGCTTGTAATTTTCTATCAATATCATTTGAACAAGTACATTGCTAGCCCTTGTGCACCACATGTTGATCCTATGCATCCTACTCTTGATGAGTCAATTGACATGATTAGGAATCTTATAACTGTTAATCTTATCACTAGAGGCTTGCCTAGAAACTTAATTATAAACTTGCCTACTCTTGAGTGTGCCTACACTATATGGAAATTTCTTGAGGAACGATTTCCAAATTATTCCTTGAAAAATCTAGATGAAATTCTCCATAAGTCTATTGCTTTGAGTAAGATGAATACTAGCGATCCTATGTTTGGTGATCATCTATTTGAACTTACAAACCTTATGCGTGCCAAAGGAGATGTTGGAATTATTAGTGATATTATTTCCGAAGCTATAAAAATTCATAAGCAAGATCATTGTCAAACTCACTCTAAAAAATTACCCTCTCTAGGATTTGATCCACCACATTACGATGTTGAACATGGATACTATGATGAGGATGATGATAGTGACTTCAATCTTGATGATACAATGAGACACTTTGGTATTATGGCAAATCTTCGGGGATATATGTCAGGAGGAAAGGAATGGGTTCTTGATAGTGGATGTACCGATCACATGACCGGAGATAAAGACATGTTTCGTGAGCTTGCTGAAAATGATAGTCCTCGAAAGTATGTCACTTTCGGTGACAACTCAAAGGGTAAGGTGGTTGGCCTTGGTAAGGTGGCCATATCACATGATAGCTCCATACAAAATGTTACGCTCGTTGAATCTCTTGGTTACAACTTACTTTCAGTATCTAGACTTGCTGATTTCGGTTTCAATGTCCTATTTACTGAAGTAGATTGCCAAGTGTTTCGTCGAGACAATCATAAAATGGTCTTTACCGGTATACGTAGAGGTGATCTATACATTGTTGATTTCACTAAAAAGGCTCAACCTAAAACTTGCTTCATTGCTAAATCCTCAAAAGGTTGGTTATGGCATAGACGACTAGGTCATGTTGGTATGCGAAACCTTGACAAGCTTATTAAAGGGAATCATATCCTTGGTGTTAACGATGTCATATTTGATAAGGATAGACTTTGCAGTGCTTGTCAAGCAGGTAAACAGGTTGGAGGAAGGCATCCCGTGAAGAACATCATGACCACGAGGAGGCCACTCGAGCTACATCACATGGATCTCTTTGGTCCCAACTCTTACAAGAGTCTCGGTGGAAATTCTTTTGGTCTAATTATAGTTGATGATTTTTCAAGATTTACGTGGGTGTTCTTTCTCGATGATAAATCACAGGTCCAAAAGATCTTCAAAAACTTCGCTAGGAAGGCCCAAAATCAATTTGAAGTGAAGATCAAGAAGGTTCGCAGTGACAATGGAACGGAGTTCAAGAACGCAAATGTGGACACCTTTCTTGACGAAGAAGGGATTTCACACGAGTTCTCGGCTACGTACACACCTCAACAAAATGGAGTTGTTGAGAGGAAGAACCGGACGCTCATCGAAATGGCGAGAACGATGCTTGATGAGTACAAGATGCCGAAGCACTTTTGGGCAGAAGCGGTTGAGACAACTTGTCATGCAACAAATCGCTTGTATCTTCACAAGCTACTCGGCAAGACGGCATACGAGCTCCTCACCGGTAACAAACCCCAAGTTGGATACTTTCGAGTATTCGGCTCAAAGTGCTACATTCTTGATAAGCATCGTCGTTCTAAATTTGCTCCTAAGTCTCATGAAGGTTTCCTACTAGGTTATGGCTCAAACTCTCACACTTTCCGTATCTACAACAATTTCACCCGAAAGGTTGAAGAGACGGTAGATGTGAAGTTTGATGAATCTAATGGCTCGCAAGTAGAGCAATTGCCAATTGATGTAGGAGACAAAGATCCTTCGGAAGCAATCCAATACCTGTCTATTGGCAAGGTTCGTCCAACGGAGGTGAAGGAGAGTACCTCGTCCGTCCAAGTGGAAGCTTCTACTTCACGACAAGGTGAACCAAGAGTTGATACGGAAGCATCCACAAGTAAGACACACCAAGATGAAGAAAACGAGGAAGTGCATCAAGATGAAAGCCAACAACCTCCTTCTCCACCACGGCAAGAGAACGACAACGCCAACAATGAAGAAGGCGAAGAAGAAGAACAAGATGAAGAAGAAGTTCAACCAAAAACCAAGCAAAATCTTTCACGAGTTCGAGCAAGAATTGCTAAAGACCATCCCGTCGAACAAATCTACAATGATATTCAAACCGGGAGAATCACTCGCTCTAAAACTCGTTTAGCTAACTTTTGTGAAAACTATTCTTTCATCTCTAGCATTGAACCTATGAAGGTCGAAGAAGCATTGGAAGATCCGGATTGGATAAATGCTATGCATGAAGAGCTACACAACTTTGAGAGAAATCAAGTTTGGACATTGGTTGAGAAGCCCGACAACAACCACAACATCATCGGTACCAAATGGGTGTTTCGCAACAAGCAAGATGAACATGGACAAGTAGTTCGCAACAAAGCACGTCTCGTCGCCCAAGGCTACACACAAGTCGAAGGTATGGACTATGGTGAGACTTACGCTCCCGTTGCTAGACTTGAGTCCATTCGCATCTTACTTGCCCATGCTAATCATCATGATATCACCTTGTACCAAATGGACATTAAAAGTGCTTTTCTAAATGTTGAAATAGAGGAGGAAGTTTATGTTAAGCAACCTCCCGGCTTTGTCAATCCTAAGAAACCAAATCATGTTTACAAACTTCACAAAGCCCTTTATGGTCTTAAACAAGCTCCTAGAGCTTGGTATAAATGCTTGACCAAGTTCCTCTTTGAAAAAGGCTTTGAAATTGGGAAAATTGATTCAACACTTTTTACTAAAAGGGTTAATGGAGAACTATTTGTGTGCCAAATCTATGTTGATGATATTATATTTGGTTCAACTAACCCTCATTTTAGTGAAAAGTTTGGGAAGCTAATGTCGGAGAAGTTTGAGATGTCTATGATGAGTGAACTCAAATTCTTTCTTGGGTTGCAAATCAATCAAACTAAGGAAGGTACTTTTGTCTCTCAAACAAAGTACACTAAGGACTTATTCAAGAAGTTCAATATGCAAGAATGCAAAGGTATGTCTACACCCATGCCTACTAGTGGACATCTTGACTTGACCAAAGATGGTGAACCGGTTGATCAAAAGGTTTATCGCTCTATGATTGGTTCATTGTTATATCTATGTGCTTCACGTCCCGATATCATGCTCAGTGTGTGCATGTGTGCACAATATCAAGCTGCTCCTAAAGAATGTCATCTTAAGGCCGTGAAAAGGATAGTGAGATACTTAATTCATACACCAAATTTTGGCATTTGGTATCCTAAGAGGGCCTCGTTCGATCTTGTTGGCTACTCCGACTCGGACTATGCCGGAGACAAGCTTGATAGAAAGTCCATTTCGGGTACTTGTCAATTTCTTGTTAGATCTCTTGTGTCTTGGTACTCCAAGAAACAAAACTCGGTATCCTTATCCACCGCCGAAGCGGAATATATTGCCGCTGGTTCATGTTGTGCTCAATTACTTTGGATGACCAAAACTCTTAAAGATTATGGGATATATGTGAAACATGTTCCATTGCTTTGTGACAATGAAAGTGCTATCAAAATTGGTCATAATCCCGTACAACATTCTCGAACTAAGCATATTGAAGTTCATCATCATTTCATTCGAGATCATGTTGCTAAGGGTGACATTGATCTTAAGCATGTTCGCACCGAAAAGCAATTAGCGGATATATTCACTAAACCTCTTGATGAGAAAGTGGTTTGCAGGTTGAGAGGATAATTGAACATCATTGATGCTTCAAACTTGGAGTAGAAACTCCATTGGATACATGCAAGACATGAGCTTATGACTAATCCTTGATATTTCTCTTATGATGAAAATCTTGTGTCTTGGATATATTTGTATCTTGCATGTTATCTAACCCATGTAGGTACTTGGTTGAATCAAATTCCATGAGATTGTAACCTACTCATATCTTGAGCAATCTCTACATCACCAAGTCTCTATACAATGGTGGTTGAAGACAAGGAAGCACAAAACCATTCAAACATATCCTTTGACAAATTCTATGTTGAGCTTCATGATTGTCATTTTTGGATATACAAGTGCTCTTCCTTGCAAGAACTAACCCATGTAGGTAGATGGACTCAAATTCCAAGTGGTGCTCCCAACTCTTGATGAGCTACATCAACCTTGAGAACTCACACAAGTTAAACTACACGGTCAACACCACCAACCAAGGTATGTTATTCCATCTTAGAGAAGCTTTACTCCAAGTCATGAGCTAAAGTAACTCGACAAGATGTGAATACATCAAGATGCTTAAACGAAAAATGGCAACCCCATTTTGAGCTTAAACGATGAGTATGACCTATGATCAAGTGGTCTCACTTGACTCCTAAGTCAATATACTCTAACATAGGTGACTTTGTCGCCGACCATCTCTAGATGAAGTTCTCTTGTGTTCTTTTCTGAGTTTTTGCATTTGTCTCATGCATATTTGTTTCCCCTTTCAAAAAAAAACTTCATCTAGATTTCTTTCTGTTTGCTCTGCATTTTCTGCATCCAATTCATTGCATATCATTCAGTAAATTCCTTGCAAATCTTTGTGAGATCTTACTAGTCTAGTGAGCTGAGGTGACAAGTGTTTTCTCTGCGATGAACTCGGTTTCACCGACTTGTTGTTTTCGGTCCAACCGAATCCTTTCGGTACAACCGAAGCATACCACTCGGTGCCACCGATTTCACAACAGGAAAAACAGTTTGCCACTTATTCTGTGTTTCTTCTGATCCAGCTCCACTCAATGAATCTTGTCCTCTACAAGCATCACATTTCTATAAATGCTTTGTGTTGTGACTCAAGGACCAAACCCATTCACAACAAATTCAAGAAGACCCTTCTTGGAAAATGATGCCAAAGGGGGAGAGAGAGATCACATCAAATCTTATCACTTAGAGAGATCACATCAGAGAGGGATAGTATCACCTCCTCAGGGGGAGAAAGAGATCTCCAGGGGAGAGAATACTCAAGTAGAAAGTATTTCTTAAGGATTCCAGATGCTTGGTGTTCAAGAGGAGAGATGCCAAATGTCTTATTGAGGGGAAAATACATGTTCATATGTGCTTATTTGCATTAGTTTGCATTAGCTCTGTTCTTTTTTATCTTTCAGCTCTGATTTTCTGTTCCCTATCTTCTCCCAGTATCCCATGCTAGATTCAGGGGGAGCAAGACAACTAAGGGAAATGAATCATTTAAATTCATTGCATATCTTTACTCTTGGCGATATGTCTAATCCAATGTGGTACTTAGTACTCACTCTCTACATGTCATCCCAGTCTTGGTATTCTTGTGGTTTCTTCTGTTTGCTCTGGCTAGTAAATGTACCTGTGTTATCTAACCTTGTTTGAGCAGGTTCATTCCACCCTAAGCCAACTCAAGACTACAAGGTAAGTATATGCATCACACTCATGTGTATGAGGAATTCTTGCTGATGTACATACTGTTTGCAAGAAGGACTCATAAGCATGGAGGTATTTTCTTTAATATTCTTTGCTCCGATGCATATGGCCAAGATACATGTAACACATTGCCTACTCTATCATGGTTATGCTCTCACATGTTTCTATATTCCATATTCACATGATTGCATACATGTAGGGGGAGCCTATGCTTGTTACATGTCCTTCCAAAGCTTTACTTGCTATTCTTTATATCTTTATCTAAAGCTTTGATGTATGTTGCCATCAATTACCAAAAAGGGGGAGATTGAAAGCACAAGTGCTCCCTAGGTGGTTTTGGTAATTAATGTCAACATATCTCTTGTTGGACTAACACTTTTATCTAGTATATTTCAGATAAGTTCAACAATGGAGTGGCATGGACTAAAAGATGTGGGAACTCCTTCAAGATGCTAAGGATAAAGGATTGGCTCAAGCTTCAAGCTCAAGACTCTTCATTTTTATATTTTAGTGATGCAAGATCACATTGAGTCTATAGGAAAAGCCAATACTATCAAGGAGGGATGAGGTGTTGCTTAATGAGTTTCTTGCTCCACAGTGCTTAGTGATATGCTCCAAAACCCTCAACTACTTTCCCACTTCCACATATGACCTAAACCTAAAGTCAAACTCGGCCCTACCGATTCTTTCTATCCGGCGCCACCGAGTTCAGATGTCATAACCACTGCCACAAACCCTAGGCAAATCGGTCTCACCGATAGGGATCTTGGTCTCACCGAGAGGGGATTGTAATCTCTCTGTGTATGTCCATTACCAAAATCGGTGTCACCGAGTTTGTGTAATCGGTACTACCGAGATTACAATGCAAACTCTCTCGTTAACTTATTACCAAAATCGGTCTCACCGAGATTACGTTATGCCCTAGCCCTAACCATATTGGTCCTACCGAGTTGCATATCGGTCCCACCGAAAACCCTAACGGTCACTAAGTTTACTAAATCGGTCCGACCGAGTTTGTTGATTCGGTCCCACCGAGTTTGGTAAATTATGTGTAACGGTTAGATTTTGTGTGGAGGCTATATATACCCCTCCACCTCCTCTTCATTCGTGGAGAGAGCCATCAGAACGAACCTACACTTCCAACATCCTATTTCTGAGAGAGAACTACCTACTCATGTGTTGAGGCCAAGATATTCCACTCCTACCATATGAATCTTGATCTCTAGCCTTCCCCAAGTTGCTTTCCACTCAAATCTTCTTTCCACCAGATCCAAATCCCATGAGAGAGAGTTGAGTGTTGGGGAGACTATCATTTGAAGCACAAGAGCAAGTAGTTCATCATCAACGCACCATTTGTTACTTCTTGGAGAGTGGTGTCTCCTAAATTGGCTAGATGTCACTTGGGAGCCTCTGACAAGATTGTGGAGTTGAACCAAGGAGTTTGTAAGGGCAAGGAGATCGCCTACTTCGTGAAGATCTACCGCTAGTGAGGCAAGTTCTTCGTGGGCGACGGCCATGGTGGGATAGACAAGGTTGCTTCTTCGTGGACCCTTCGTGGGTGGAGCCCTCTGTGGACTCGCGCAAACGTTACTCTTCGTGGGTTGAAGTCTCCACCAACGTGGATGTACAATAGCACCACCTATCGGAACCACGCCAAAAGCATCGGTGTCTCCAATTGCGTTTGAATCCTCCAAAACCCTTCCCTTTACATTATTGCAAGTTGCATGCTTTACTTTCCGCTGCTCATATACTCTTTACATGC
This sequence comes from Triticum dicoccoides, assembly GCF_002162155.2. NCBI lineage: Eukaryota > Viridiplantae > Streptophyta > Magnoliopsida > Poales > Poaceae > Triticum > Triticum dicoccoides. The sequence continues at coordinate 737,473,066 of NC_041386.1, read as the reverse complement.
TGGCTTGCTATATGTTGTGAATGTTAAACTTGTGCCTAAACTCCACTTAAACTTAAAGAAGCTAAAAACGGCAACTTTGGTACTTAGTGTCTAATCACCACCTCTAGACTCCTCTTCTCAAGGTCCTACACGGCTTTGTTTTCAAAAAAGGGAGGATGATGTGGACATAGCCTACACCGATTAGACCAAAAATATTATCCTCATATACAATAATCAGGTGATTTCTATTAATAATTATATAAATTATAATTTTGTTACTCGGAGTAGAAATACAACACGTTCTTTTATTGTATGCAGAATACCAGAATATTTTTGCAAGAGCAGTGTGAAAATGAGGAGCGGTTCATATGCATGGAACACATACACATGCATGTACATGCCATGCATGCACCATCGAACCATCCATGATCCATCACAACCATCATTTGGTGTTACATGCACAAGAACAGAGGGCACCAGGACCGAAGCACTTGGATTAGGGATCAGAACGTGGACTCGCAGTCTGGCCCTGGAACGCTGCGGCCTCTACACGTCGGCCCGTGCACGTACGCCTGAAGCAAAGTTCGGATGGGGCACGGCGAACCGACTCGACCGCACGTCTGCCTCTAATAAGTAGCTACCCTAGATTATGTTTTAGACTCGGGTTTTGTTCAGAGAAGTTTAGCTATTGCTACTTTTATTTGTCTTCGCTCGTAGCGGCTAGTGCGACCGTCAAGACATCTATCGAAACCCCAATTTGTGAGATTTATTCATCTAACATATCCGCAATTTCAGATTGCTTGGCTATTGTTTTCTTGCATGTTCTTCAATTTGCTTGTAGGAAAAATCCTTTGTGGATAGGTCAATCGCGCCGTTGGCTCGGTCGATAACGCCATGGAGTTGGTTCAGCGATTACCGTGGATATCAGTCGTGTACGGTTCTCCCTGTACGGTTGGTAGCCGGATCGTGAGGGTCAAGTCCCATTCAAAATCGTAGTTATCTCCCTCTCATCGAAAGATCAGGCCCCAGTGCACATCAGCAGTCCATCTTCTTCGTCCTCTTTCTCTCTCTCCCTATCCTCTCTGTCATAGCACCAGCAACTTCAACACCAGTACTTTATATTCATGTCCTAGTGTCATGCATGTGCTCATCAATGTCCCAGAGTAGCTCTTTAGCTCCTCTAGCGACCCCCATGGCAATCTGTGTTAGAGTTGTGTCATATTTATTCTAACAAGTGGCAGAGTAGTTCTTTAGCTCCTCTAGCGACCCCCATGTTATGCATGTGCTCATCAATGTCCCAGAGCAGTTCTTTAGCTCCTCTAGCGACGCCCATGGCGATCTGTGTTAGAGTTGTGTCGAATTTATTCTAACAAGTAGCATCAGAGCAAGGTTACGAGGAGGCTGCAGATTGTCGATTCAGGTTTGATGTTTTGATCAGTATCGTGGTGAGCACGGTTGAGATCGATGGGAAGACGTCAGTGGCGGAAATCAGACGGTCATGCAAGCAGCCGAGACGTGCGGCGATCGTTCAGCGGATCGATCGGGCGAGCGTGTACAAGTGGCGTGTTTTCGGGCGAAAATACCCGACGAGATCGGATTGAGCTGGTGACGTGTCGTGGTGTTTCAGATTGACTCGACCTTGGCAAGATCAATGTGTGATCGAAGAAACGTGGACACAAGTCGGTGCAGTCCGAGGTGCGCACGGGTGGCAGAAGCAGCTGCACGGGGACTTTACTCTGGTTTTCTTTGTGGGTATACACATTGTGTATGGATGGTGATGGTCACGGTGATGGCTTGAGGAGTCTGGAATGTGTCTGCAGATAGACAAGTTCGGCTGCGTCGGACTGGACAATCTGACGGATCAACGTGAGTCGGTTGGTACATAAGATGATGGCGTGATCAGTGACGACGACATAGGTGTGTGATGCTGATGGTGACTGACTTCTGGGGCGTGGAAACACGTGGCACAAGCCCGATGGCTTGTGTGGCTTCAACCCTCTTTGGAGATTGAAACCCTCTTTGTAAATGATATAGACAGACTTTTTTCCCTTGTTTATTTATAATAGAATTTTACGGTATGAGGGGCCTCCCTACTGTTCACACGTAAAAGAATCTGCCGCAAATATTATAACCAAAACATGTAACCCCTAATCCAAACTGTCTTCTACGCTGGGAAGGGAGCAGTAATGCATCCTTAACATGCACGCGATCAATGCCTGGTGGAATCCAAACGCACCATTAAGTGAACATGGCCCTAACATATTGATGAATTCAAGACCTGGACAACGCCGCTCATCGCGCCGCTTCTTCTTCTACTCGCCAACTCTCTCAGCTCACGGAAGAGACCGAAGAACAGGGAAGAACACAAGTATTTTTGTGGCCTGCTGCCTCACACAGCCGTCCCTTTTCTTCTCTATTGCTCTTGTCACACACAAACTCCTGATTACAATGCCTTAAGCTCACACGCACACACACGTACACACGCACTAGGCAGCCATCTCCCTCGGCCACTAAGGCCACGACCTCCACGCACTAATTAACCACTTAACTGGCATGCACATACACACGTCCAAGTCAAGCGCGTGCGTACATAGCATCTCCAAACGACCCGGCCTTCAGCTAACTTATGCATGAAGCTAGCTACTCCACCACCTATTCTTCTGGTGAGTCTCGTGCAGCCCGGCTCCAGGTCTTGTGCAGCTGCTTCACACAGCATTCGGCATCTCGGGTGTGCGCCGCCACGCACGACAACTAGCATCTCACCATGCACAATCTGGTGCCGATGACTCGCCGGCTACGTACGCATCACATGTAGAGTACATCTTTGCCGGCGTGTACCACTACCCTAGACCATCTACCCTATATGCAAAGCTCGAAACAAATATATACAGGTACATCAAGACAAAATTAGTGCTGACTACACCACTGACTCACTTATGCATAGCTCAACCCATGCACTTCACATATCACTTAAGCGTATTCACCAGATTAAACCACCGTATCGTTTTTGTATTCATTAGTTCACTATATTAAGTGTTAAACTCATAGCACAGATGGGCAGCTCAGATGTCATCCTCGCATGGCACCATGTCCCAAAAATTCGTGTCCACAAACCCCTTCACAAATCTGAATCGGCGGCAACCCCACCACATTTCCCCCACTCACGCCCGAGAGAGAAGCAAGTGGTTTCAGGGGCCACTGCCACCATCTCCGGCCATCCAGGCCGCCGGTGCTCGCCTCCCTGCCAACTGGACCTACCCTCCCTTCCTCCTCGTCTCCTCGTCGCCCTGAGGCACCCAGCTGCCACCACCCGACGACCGCCTCGCGGCACGGAATCGATCGTCTCCTCCGCTGAGGCTCCTCCACAATGGCCCGGCTCCTACCCGTCGCCCTCACATCTCGCCTCCCCCACCCACTGTGCTCCACCAGTCCAGACCGGAATGGATCCAGGAGAGGCGAGCATCACCAATCCAACCGCCGGATGGATCCTTCGCCGGCCTAATTAATCCCGCTGCTGCCTTCTAGACATGGCTGCTCCTCTGCATCGCCATGACCTTTCCCACTGTTAATTTTGTTGCTATGTACAGGCTGTATAATTGCTATAAATCTGGACATGGTTGTGTATAAAAGGATGGTTACTATGAGTATTTAGTGTCTGTATGTGTATAGAAGAGATGCATAAATTGGACTATGGAGCAGCATGTTCATAAATTTGATAATAAATTTCATGTCATGTGTTAAAAGGATTATTCCTTTGCTCTATATAAAAAGTTCATAGGTTGTGTATAAAAGGATGATTCCTTTGTCGTGTAAAAAATTTCATGGGTTGTGAATAAATTTGATTCATGAATGCAAGCATTAATTTCATTCGTGAATATATTACAAACACTTTGATGAGATAGGAGGATGGAGAGGATGACTAGTCCGAGGGCACAGAATTTTATTAGTGATAGTTATTTGAGCTAATATACAACATACCAGATAAACCAGTGTTTAAATAACATCTTCAGCATACAAGGTCATTTTAGACTTTCACCTAGAGCTATAGCCTCATCAGCTGTACTAAAAAAAGTTACCAAACAAGCTTTTTGGTCTTCTGAGCTTCTATCAGCTCCAACCCACTTCTCAACTTCTACCAGCTCCAGTCGGCCGCAGTCCAAACAAACAGGGACTTAGTTACAACATGATAGTTTACTACAGAGGAAGCTGCAGCAAGGAGCTGATCGATTCCTAAAAACCCTCTTGGCAAGATTATGAGCTAACAAGTTTTGAATGATAGGAATGCAAAGTACTTTTTAAGAGCTCAGGGTTGAAGAAGCACTGAAGAAATTTGCAAGAGTTGGACTGATTGTCCAATGGTCAAGATTGGAAAGAAGATTCTTGGCTTGAGCAGTTTTAAGGAAAAAATTCCACGCCAATGAACAAAGAGGCATTTTTAGAGGGTTCTCCGACAGGGTGATCCCCTTAGTCCGTATTTATTTTTATTTGTGGCTAATGGTCTCACTACCCTCTTGAATAGAGGTGGCATAGTACCTCTAAAAATTGCTCGAGAAAGCCTGGGAATTTCTAACCTGCTCTTTGCGGACGATAGCTTGCTTTTTCTTCAAAGCCTTAGTGGATCAAGCTCAGAGGGTGCTGGAAGTGCTGAACACTATCCAGAGAACCACATGCCAACTCTTAAGCCAAAAAAATGCTCACTTTTAGTTAGAAAGTATGTCCGAATCAAGTTAGAGAAGATATCAAGGAAACTTTGGGTGTGGAATCATCGTCCTTTGAGATCAAATGCCTTGGGTTGCTCACCCCAGAGGGGAGAATGAATGATGGAAAATTTGTACTGACCATGGACAACGAGAGGGTTGTGTCCCAAGCAGCCAAAGAAGTGAATATGAATCAGTGGCACAAGCCCTCCCCACCTATGCCATGGGAGTGTTTAAATTTAACCACAACTTTTGTGACAAGTATGAAAAGGTTATTAGAGACTTCTGGTGGGGTGACAAGGATGATCATAGGAAGGTCCACTGGATGTCCTGGGAGAACATGACGAAAGCCAAGAGAAATAGAGGTATAGGCTTCCGTGACATGCATTTGTTCAACCAGTTCTCCAGACAAGGGGTTGGCTGATACAAAACCCAGAGAGCTTATGTGCTAGGGTGCTTAAGTCCAGATATTTTCCTAACGGAAATATCCTAGACACGGTTTTCTCTTCGGATGCATCACCGGCTTGGAGGGGCATCGAGTTTGTCCTGGAACTCCTCGAACAAGGACTAATTTAGCGTGTGGGAGATGGAAGGAAAATACAAAGGACAAGAGGCCAATGGAAGAAAGGAGGGACTAAAAGTGGCTACGTTCATTAGCAGATCGAGGCTTAGATGGGTAAAGCAGCTCATAATTCCAGAAACAAATATGTGGAATGAGGATCTAGTGAGACAAATCTTCCACGCTTTTGATGTGGATGAAATTTGTAAGTTGAAAATCCTATCAAACAAGGTGGAGGACTGTGTGGCACGGCACTATGAGAACTCAGGTGTATTCACCGTCAGGGGTGCTTACAAGCTCGTAGAATCTAAGAAAAGAAACAGGAAGGGGGCAAGCTACTAGTCCTTCAAGTGATACCGGAGACCGCAACATTTGGAATGTAATATGGAAAGCAAAAATCCCAGAAAAAGTGAAAATCTTTGGTTGGAGAGTAGCTTTAGCATCCCTAGCGATTAAACACAATGCTTTGAGGATAACTAGAACTATTGTGAATGAGGACGTCTGTGAGATATGCGGAGTGGAGAAAGAGGATGAATTTCATGGGGACGGAAGAGATACGGTCTCGGGAGTGGAGCAGATTTTAATCAGACTCAATGATGACCTGATGATTGCCTAGAGCACACAGGAGGCGATCGGAAGCTAACACTGGAGATCGACTACGCTAGACTCAGGCGAGATCTGCTGGCCACTGGTGAAATCAGATCAGCATGCCATGTATGGGTGTTGGGTGAGTGCTGTGAAAAAGACCATATCAACCTTTGCTGCATGCGACATCAGTGTAGTCGGACGATCAAAAAAGAAACTTGCTCACGAGCTGGCTGCTACCGGAAGAAGCGGTGGAGACTTTTGCTTAATCGCCAATGTTCCACAGAATACACTTGATGTAATGCAATCTGAATGTAACACCACAATGGATTAATTGTATCCATGGATCCAAAAAAAAAACCCACGCCAAATCCAAGGCCTTTGCCACCAGAACCGCCAATCGCAATCTGATAGCAGCATGCAAAACATGTATCACATTTGAAACTACAGCTTGGATGAATATGAATAGGTCCTAAGCACATATGCACATGTTACTAGAGCCCACTTATGTTTCCAGATTCACCCTTAGTGTGTTTCTCAAAAGCCCATCTTAGGACTGGTACATATTCATCCAAGTTGTAGCTTCGAATGCATCTTCGAATGTAGGACTGGTACATATTCACCCTTAGTGTGTTTCTCAAAAGCCCATCTTTTTATTTGAGCAGGAATTATAACTTATTATCATGTAGTACCAAAATAACCACAGCTGCAAAGTACCTAGTATAAATTTGAGAGCTAAAAATTGCAGGATGCAGCCGGCCGGACTACTTCCCTTGGCTCCGAAGTCCAGATGCAGACTGCTGCTGCTGATGCATGCCTTTCAGCTTGTCTTGATTAATGCAGGCTGCTGTTCTTGATTCATGCAATGTAGATGATTAGCAGAAAAGTGCCACCTGAAGAAGATGCCGAAATTAACAATCATGTAGTATTAATCTATCAACAAAAAGATAGACTGATAAAGTGATAATGTTCCATGGGGCCAGGAGTACAGTACAGGTGTTGAACCAAGACCAGTCAAGGCCAACCACCGGATTGCAAATAATTAGCAGCAAGCGTGAGACACGAACCTTCTGACTGCCCCCAATTAAGAAGCATAGTCACGCAATTAGCACCCATATAGACAGATTACTGATAATCTGGATCTGGGACATCACAGGTTGGCAACCATATTTTGCTCTGCACAAACATGTACTCCATTTGCAAATTGGCAAATCATTTGGTCTAGCAGGGTGTCTGTTCAATAGTCAAAGATTTGCATTCAGACAAACAGCCACAAATCATGCCTGGAACAAAACAGATAAACAGTAGCTTCTCATACCAACAACAGACACTACGCAGCTACAGGGTTACACTTAAAAAATGAACACCATTCATATGCAGTCAATCAATGGCGCCCTCCATTGATGCGACAAAGGAGCAAGAATGTAGCTGTCATGTCTTGCATTCGGATAGAACTCCTCGAAGCCTTATAAATAGACCACCCAAGGATCAAACACTATGCATAGGTACAAGCAAACAAGAAAGCCCAACATTCACAGCCATCTCCTTCAGCAGCATGGGCGAGAGAGTTTGTGCCGGCGATCTCATCAGAGTTTACAAGGGCAAAAGGCGGCGCGAGGTTCGGCCGCTGCCGCGTCGTGGGCAAATAAAGCTGAGGATAGCGCACATCGTGATGCACTCCGTCGCTTCAGCGCTCCTCCTCAGGCCTACGTCGCGGCTTCCTGTTCTGGATCACAAGTGAATGTTACCGACTCTGTAAATGTTAGTAGTAGGGTAAAGCTGCTGCCTTGTGACCATGAGGTCACGGGTTCAAGTCCTGGAAACAGCCTCTTGCAGAAATGTAGGGAAAGGCTGCGTACAATAGACCCAAAGTGGTCGGACCCTTCCCCAAACCCTGCGCAAGCGGGAGCTACATGCACTGAGGCTGCCCCTTTTAGGGTTTGTTGTAAACCGCTTCCCTGTATAACTGTTGTTATCAGTTTGAGAAAGTCCCTCCTTTCTCTGCACACCTGGGTGTGACTTCATGGATTATGATGGCGTGGTTAGTTCTCGCGCCGTTTGCTCTTGTTTTGCATCCTCATTCTGATCACCACCAGGCTGTTTACCATCCGATCCGCTCTCGTCGTCAGATGCTTCATCATCTGAACCTAACGATGCATGGTTCATAAGACTCCTTGATGGCTTCATCCTCAACTTGGCGATGAGGTCAGTGATGCAAAATGGGTCGGTTGCTGGTGGTAGACATCCTCAAGTGTAACTACAAAAATGATGCCACGGAAACCATGGTATCGAGCGAGTCATTAATGCGCCTTGATTTATGTAACGAGTCTCGAGCTCGTATCGTCAACAATTATAAGATACAGAACTAATCATGCTGCAGTTCTATATTGTTTCCATTTCTGTGAAGCAAGTTTTTTTTTGGAGCTAATTCTGTGAAGCGAGTACATTGTACTGAACTTTTTTAGCACTAGTACATTGTGCTAATTACAAGTAGTTCAAAAACCCACGTTAATTTCAGTACCAGAACATTTTTTTGAGCTACCAAAGCCTTGTCCGCATGGCCAAGTTCATGAACCCAAAATGACAAAGGCCTAATTAAGCTGCCAAAGCCCACTCTATTCTCAGTCCCAGCACCAGCACAAAGCACAACGCTCCACCTCATTCCCCACCAGGGAGCACATGACTCCACCTTGTTTAGTCCCACCTCGCCAACCGAGCATGCATTTGACCAACTTAAATAGCAGGTTCCACCTACTCCACTCGCCGAGCTCAGTTGCGAGAGCTTGTAACCCGAGTGGGGGTATTAAGGTGATGTGGACGCTGTTGTAGCACTGCGGGCCTGGTCTGGGTGTGCTACTGCTGGCCCGCCCGTTCCAAGTTGCGTAGTGGACTGCTGGGGCCTATGCGAAAGTTGGGCCTCATGGTCCATAATGTGGCAGGCATAGCGTGAGGCTGGCTTCACAGAGCAGCGACAACTGCCCGCTTCCAGCAGTGGAAGGATAACGGGCCGCTGCACTCCTTGGCCGCTTGGGCCTCGCAACCTACTCCAGTGAACCATCATTTTTTTCTTTTCTTTTGACTATTGACTACAAATTTTCATTATGGTTCTTTTTGGAGTATCACGGAGATGGTGCCGACGTTGAGTATGCTACTCCGCTTGGGCCTCGCAGCCTACTCCAGCGAACCATCATTTTTCTTCTTCTTTTCTTTTGACTATTGACTACAAATTTTCATTATGGTTCTTTTCGGAGTATCATGGAGATGGTGGCGAGGTCGAGTAGGCTACTCCAGCGAACCATCATTTTTTTTCCTTTTCTTTTGACTATTGACTATAAATTGCCATTATGATTCTTTCCGGACTCTTATTTCACCTTTTTGTGCTTCCGATCTTCTTCTCCGATATAGCAATTGTTTGACAATGCGCCTTGCAAGGCCTAGGACAAACACTGATGATTACAGCAAAGTGACATTTCTGAATTTATAACTCTGTAAACATTGAAATCATAAGATACTCACAACAATTTAACACTGTAAACATTGAAATCATAAGTTACTCACAACAATTTGATTTTTGGAGTTACCAAGATAGCCAGTCGGTTCTCACTTGAGATCCAGTAGCCTCATCACTTGGTACAACAAGAAGCTGGGTACTATATAATTGAGGTACTTCGTCCCAACCTTCATCATAATGTCTCGTTTAATCACACTCAGACTTTGATTTCTTGGTTAATGGAATGCAAATGATTAGCATAAAAGTGTCACCTCAAAAAAATGCAGGGGTCTTATGATCAATTACATAAGACGCCAATGGATTAATTTATCAACAAAAGGTTGACCAAGAATCTGTGTACAACACATGTGTTGAACGAAGACCCGTCAAGGCCAACCACCAGACTACAGCAGCTACATCATCAGACAAGACAATTAACACAAATCATTAGCAGCAAGCATGAGATTAGCAGAAGCATAATCACAGATGCTTTTGATGGACAAACTAATACTTGGATCTGGAGACACCACAGGTTGGCAACCATTCTCTGGTCTGCACATATACATGATACATGTACTAGACACCACATGTGTCCAAAATTGGCAAATCATTTGGCCTGGCAGGTGCATACAGTGGCTGTTCATGAGTCAAACATTTACATTTGCAGATAACACAGGGACAAACAACCCCAAATCATGAATGGAACGAAACACATCAACAGAAGCTTCTCATGCCAACAGACAGACACTACATACAGGTTTATACACTTACGAAATGAACACCATTCATACAGATAGACACTACATACAGGTTTCTACACTACAGTGTACAATCTACATACAGGGTTGCACTTGAAAAATGAACATCATCCAAATATAGTCGATGGCAAAGGAACAACAACCTAGCTGTCATGTCTTGTATCCGTATAGAACTCCCTGAAGCCTTATAAATAGATCACCCGGGTAGCAGACATTAAGCATAAGTGCATGCAAGCAACCAAGGCAGCTCACATAAACAGACATCTCATTCACCTGCAAGGCAGCTCACATAAACCCCTCCCACGGTGTAATTGTTTTTATCGGTATGAGAAAGTTGCTTCTCTTTCTGCAAATCATGGTGTGAGCTTCATGGATGATGGTCTGGTCCATTCTCACTTTTCGTCAGTTGCTCTTGTCTTGCATCCTTTGGTCCTCATTATCGTCATCACCAGACTGTTTACCATCCGATTCGCTCTCGTTGTCAGATGTTTCGTCATCTGAACTTGACGATGCCGCGTTCATAAGACTCCTCCATGGCTTCATACCGGCATCTGATGGTGTGTGCTTGATGATGCACCAATCAAATATGTGGAGGCAGCTTTACATGCAGTAAGAATCTCCTCTCTTTTTTTGGCTTGTTTGATCTGTTTGGAGAAAGAACTGCACAAGGCAGAGAAAGAACGGAGGACGCGGCTGTCGAGCAGAGTCATTAATCCCTCTCTTCACTAATTAACCTCCCACATGAAAGTTTTGACTAGCTGGCACTTTCGGATATAGTACACGCTTCAGAGTAAATATGCCATTCATATATGTTTGGGATTTTCTTTTGCATGGTAATACGTGTCTCATTCATATCATAAAGATTAAAGTATAAGTCACGTAAGGACCGACATGACAAAACTGAAAAGATAGCAGAACATCTCTGAGCTTGACGCCAACGCCCATCACCTGCCTCCAGCACCACGACAGTAGTCATCGAAGAAAAGAATGATGGATCACGTCCTCACCGAGCTCGACGCGGCTCAATCGCTGATATGCAGCTTTGCGGACCTCTAAGGTGGCTCACCAAAAGTGAAGTCCTTACCGTTGAACGAATCAGACCGGGGCAACACCCCGGACACACCATCAAACTCCAGATCTGACACCCCACCGCGACTAAGACGTCGCAGAAGGAAGCCATACCTACCATCTACGAACCACGAACCCAGCACATGTTCTGTCTTTCAGATGTCGTCGATGCAGACCACAATCTGCATCCGCTCCTGGACTACCTCCCAAACTCCGCGCCGACGCTGAAGCAAACGCCGTCGCAACGGCGGAGCCCGAGGACACAGGTCCACCACGAGGATGCCGTCGCCGCCACGCCATCCTTACTTGAACAGACTGGTTTCCAAATCCATCCCCAACCATAGGACCGATGTCCTTGTCAAGGAAGGATCGAAGAATCTTTATTTAATATTGTCATCGTCGCCGCCGAAACAAAGACGATGAACAACCTAAAAATCCAGACTACAAGGGAGTAAAAAGATCCACACGCATGGATCCGGCTACCCCCTCACCACCGACGACCGAGGTCGCCGGCGAAGGGGAGCCGCCGGAGGACGGCGCTGGAAGATTGGGCTCTCCTGGCGGCGGCTAGGATTCCAGCCGCCAGGAACACGAACGGCAGAGTTTTTGTCCGCCCTGAATTATGTGTTTGGGATTTAACAAATAAAATATTCATTAGTCCCAGCTTTAGACATGCAGCAAATTATACTCCCTCCGGTCCTTTTTACTCTGCATATTAGGTTTGTCCGAAGTCAATCTCATCCAACTTTGACTAAGTTTATATAAAAAATTATAGACATTCACATAACAACACCAATATCATTAGATTCATCTTGAAATATATTTTCATATTATATTTATTAGATATTATAGATGCTAATAATTTTTAATACAAATTTGATCAAACTTAGCAAAGTTTGACTTTCGGCAAATTCAATGTGCAGAGTAAAAAGGACAGGAGTACGTATTTAGTTTCCATTTCTGCTAAGCAAGTTCATTGTGCTACTAATATCGTTATCCTTCCAAAACCGTTCATGAGCCCAAAACGACAAAGGCCAAAGCCACAGAAGCCCAAGCTAAAAACATCTTTTAGTCCACAACGCTCCGCCTCATTCCACAGCATAAGCACAACGGTGGAAGGATAACGGGCGCTGCACTCCTCGGCTGCTTGGGCCTTGCAGTCTACTCCAGCGAACCATCACTCTTTTCTTTCTACTGCGCATGAAAGATTTTTTTTTGCTTACTCTTTTGGCTCTTGAATATAAACTAAGAATATTCCCTTTTTTGTGCTGCATATTAAAATTTTATTTGCTTTTAATTTTGATTCTCCAGTATGAATTGTGACTCTTGAATATAAATTGTGACTATTCTTTTTTTTGTTGAACATAGGAGGTATATTTGTTTACACTTTTGACTGTTGAGTACAAATTGTGACTCTTGAATATATTTTTTGAATATAATTTTTTCTGCACATAAGAGGTTTATTTGCTTACTTTCTTGACTCTTGAATATAAATTGTGAGTATTATTGTTTTTGTGCTGCATATAAGAGGTTTATTTGCTTGCTTGTTTGACTCTTGAATATAAATTGTGAGTATGGCGAGTTCGAGTTTGGTATGGTTAGTTGTTTTCTGGTTCACCTTTTTCCTTTCCTTCTATTGACTACAAGTTACATTTATTGTTCTTTTTTTACTATCAAGGTGATGGTGCCAAGGTCAAGTTTTGTCTGGTTAGTGATTCTCTTATGTACATTGAAACTGCCAGTTGTTTTCTCACTTAGATTTCTGAAGTTACTCATAACAATTTGATTTCTGAAGTTACCAAAACTGCCAGTTGGTTCTCACTTAGAGATCCAATAGCCTCATCACTTGGTACAGAGTTTCGAAAAAAAAAAAATACTTGGTACAGCGAGAAACTAGGTACTAGATAATTGAGGTGTTCTGTCCCAACCTTCATCATAATGTCTTGTTTAATCACACTCAGACTTTGCTTTCTTGGTTCATGGAATGCAAATGATTAGCATAAAAGTGCCACCTCAAGAAAAATGCAGAGGTCTTATTATCTATTACAGGAGACAACCATGGATTAATTTATCAACATAAGGTTGACCAAGAAACTGTGTACATCACATGTGCTGTACCAAGACTGGTCAAGACCAACCACCAGACTGCAGCATCTACATTATCAGACTGGACAATTAACACAAATGATTAGCAACAAACATGAGACAACATAATCATACAGTAAACCAGCATAACCACAGACAAACTAATACTCTGGATCTGCAGACATCACAGGTTGCCAACCATTCTCTCCTCTGCACATATATACATGATATATGTACTAGCTAGACACCACATGTATCCGAAATTGGCAAATCATTTGGCCTGACTGGTCCATACAGTGTCTGTTCAAGAGTCAAAGATTTGCATATAACACAGGGACAAACAGCCCCAAGTCATGAATGAAACAAAACACGTCAACTCTCAACTGAATCTTCTCATACCAACAGACATACACTACAATGTACAGGGTTGCATTTAAAAAATGAACATCATGTTAGGTTGATCTCCTCCCGATCGAGTCCAACGGTTCGACGGGCCCTTGACTCGCGCCATGATCAGGGGCGCCCAACAGAACTCTGGTGGTGGGCCCATGTTGCCGCGCTACATAAAGAGGTGGGCGTGACGCACACTGTACGAGGTTGACGGGAAGCACCACCACCGCCGCTGCCCACGCACGCACACGCCCACGCCGTCGCACCTCCACCATGGCCACCGGCTCGGGCTCCTCGAGCCAAGGAGAAGGTAGCCTACCATTAATCTCTAACCTACCCGATCAATAGGATCCATCAATGGTATTAGAGCCAGAGTTGGTTTAGAATTTTCGGTAGAAAAGAAATCAAAGAATTTTTTTCCCTCCCGAAGAACCCTAATCACAGGGCAAAGAACCTCACCTGCAGAGGGCCTTGAGTTCGCCGGCAAAGTGCGCAGCCGCTGAGGCCGCGCCGTTGCTCTCGATCTCGACGCACATCGGCAAGCCGATGCGTTGGGAAAAAGAACATACCCCTAAAGGGGCAAAGGACACCGCCGCTGTGCCGCTTGAGTCGAAAGGGGCAAACGGACCGTCATCCGTTTTCTGTCCGCTTTCGACCAATTTGTGGCCGAATGGACACGCGCGGACGACGCTCGGCGCCTGCCAATGTCCTTCCCTGGCCTGCCCGTCGGGGACGCATGCCCCCCTTTTTTTTTATCTCCCCCCCACTCCAGCCGCACCCCCACCCCTCTCACCCGAGCCGCTGCCGCCACCATTTTTCTCAGACATGCCGCTGTGCAGCTCAATCGCGTGCTCACCCCTACCCTTGTCGCAGGCCCCGTTCCCTCGACGCCCTGAGCTTCCCAACCCCGGCCACCTGATAGCACATCTGGCTATCGTATTTGGAGCGGATCCAGCCGGAGTTGAGCTCACCCGGCTGCGGGAGGCCGCGATGTGCCATGGACTAGCCGGGCAGCCCCGGCAAGGCCGCAAGGCCGCATGCAGGTACTGACTCCGTTTCTACCCGCTCGGATCTACCCCGCTGGCGGTTCGCCGGCAAATACACAAACAGCCGTCGTCTAGGCTCGGTGCTGGCCCAAAGGCTTGCCAGTGCACCGTTGGCACTCGTAAACTTGGACGACTACCCCAGGAAGGTCTTGCTCCGCGTGTCTACAAAGCCGGAACATCCCGGATGGATGTTCGTCATGTGCTCGAACGATGGGGTACATGCTACTTAGCTTTGGTTCTGCTCCCGGATTCGGCTACTTTTACTCACTCAAAAATTATGTTTCCTAATTCTATATTTACACTATTTACAAGGTTTCTTCATCTCTACTCTTAATGTCTGAGTTGGTAGTCTCGCCTCACTCCCACCTCACCCCACCATTCCTATCTTTCGCCCACCTTTAAAATCACGTCACAACGATGTACTTGGGCCGGCCCAATCAATTTGTCCCACCCTTCTTTCCTTTTTTTCGTGATTGCTTTGGTAGGTATTGATTCAATATAATACAATAAATAAATAGGTGATTAACAATTCAGAAATCATACCATATACACGAGATCACCTTCCTAAATCTCTACTCGATTCAATATAAGAAAAAAATAAATAGGTAATTGACAATTCAGTAATCATACCATATATACGAGAACACCTTCCTAAATCTCTACTTCCTAATGAAAGACTTGGTGGTCTCGGTTTCACGGGTTTTTTCGTCTCACTTTCCATCACCATCTTTCGTCTGGTTTTTTTGTCTTACCTTCCACCACACGTTTGGAAACAACCCTTATAAAAAACCAAAACAAACACATGTTTGGTTTTTTGCCTACCATCAAACAAAACGGAACGCTGAACAACCCCTCCTTCGCTCAATAATGCTTTTACTGTTCACAGGGTGCAGCTGAGCGCGGGCTCAAAAATGGAGATTCAAATTCATAGTTGTTTCTATGTATCTTTCCTTGCCATTGATGTTAATAAGCATAGCATATCAGATTTAGTAACTTTTATCTACTCTATATGTGTGTGTCCTACAATTCATACTTGGCCACAATGTGACCAATGTTACCTATCAAAATGTGGTGATGATGAGATGTGTGTGAACAAAACGGTAAGATGTGCTACAACTGATGTAGGATATGCGAGGGCAAATCTATGCGGACAAGATGGTGTCAGAATGAGGGCCAATGCAGTTGGGTGACATGGGATCAGTACACCATCTAGGAAGGAGAGGTGGAGCGGACCAGGTGGTTGCACATAAAGGGGGTAGATAGATTGGACAAGGAGACCCGCTATGCTAGGAAAGAAATAATCGAAAGAGCTTGACAGAGAAAGATGATGGACACACATATCGACATTGTTGGAAACTACACACGACATCTTTTTTTTTATCAGATGTCATTATATATCTTTTTTTATGTCATCACAAAGCAATATTATGCTCCCGTTGCAACGCATGGGCGCCCATTTAATGTCCGAACATGTTCGGATGTAAGAGGAAGAAATGAGATTCAACCTTGGCGACGACCTTAATTATTTGTTTGATTCATTTATATGTATTGTAGCCCGTGGCAACGCAGAGGCGTTCTACTAGTTTTCCTAGTGCTTGTACCTTTTACACTTAAAGCTCTTTTTTTTTTACTTTTGAGTGGAGTTTACACTCAATGTCGGATTTTTTAGGACCAGTGATAGGTGGGCCAGTGCTATTCATCATTGGTAACCAAAGTACTAGTGAAAAACCCAAAAAATAGCTTGTCACTGATATTTTTTTTTATGATTTAAAAAAAATCTCCACATTCCATTTTCAGCATGACATATAACCAACACAGCTATAGAAATGCAATATTTAGACACTAGTAGAACGCCCGTGCATTGCCACGGGCTTTTTAAAAACTTACTTATTGCATATATAAACATAATGCATGTCAAATTTTAGATGTGTCGAAAAATTGAATTCCACTTTAATTGCAATGTATTTAGGTAAAAAAATTATAATTTAACGACATATATGAACTCATCTGATGCACAAAATAAAAGAAAGTGGTTCAAGAATATAGAACAGTTTTGGACTGCATTACAAAGGATAGATAACACCTAGAACCGTTTTTATACAGGTGCTACCTACTCCCTCCATTCCTAAATATAAGTCTTTTTCAAGATTCCAATGCGGACTACATACAAAGCAAAGAGTTTAACATGTTCATTGATACGTCCATTTTGCATCATGTTTACATACAGTTATTGATGATGTTTTTATGCATAATAATGCTTTTTGCATTAGTTCTAATGCCTTTTCTCTCATAATATGCAAGGTTCACACAAAGAGGGAGAATTACGGCACCTGAAAATCTGAACCTAAAAAAGCTACGTCAGGCCACCTATTCTGCACAACTCCAATTGAGCTGTAACTTCACGAGGAATTTTTATGGAGTAAATAAGAAATATTGGAGCTAATAAGTACCAGAGCGGGGCCACCAGGTAGGCATAACCCACTTGAGCGCGCCAGGAGGCCCAGGCGCGCCCTGGTGGGTTGTGCTCAGCCCAGCCCACCTCTGGTGCCCATCTTCTGGTATATAAGTCACTTTGACCAAGAAAAAAATAAGGGAAGGACTTTCAGGACGGAGCGCCGCCGTCTCGAAGTGGAACTTGGGCAGGAGCACTTTTGCCCTCCGGCGGAGCGATTCCGCCGGGGGAACTTCCCTCCCGGAGGGGGAAATTATCGTCATCATCATCACCAACAACTCTCCCATCTTGGGAAGGGCAATCTCCATCAAAATCTTCAACAACACCATCTTCTCTCAAGCCCTAGTTCATCTCTTGTGTTCAATCTTTGTATCAGAACTATAGATTGGTGCTTGTGCGTGACTAGTAGTGTTGATTACATTATATGGTTTATTTGATGGAAGATTATATGTACAGAGCCATTATGCTATTTAATACCCCTCTGATCTTGAGCATGATTACCATTTGTGAGTAGTTACTTTTGTTCTTGAGGTCACGGGAGAAATCTTGTTGCAATTAATCATGTGAGTTGTATATGCGTTTGATATTTTGATGGTATGTATGTTGAGATTCCCTTTGTGGTGTCATGTGAATGTCGACTACATGACACTTCATCATATTTGGGCCTAAGGGAATGCATTGTGGAGTTGTTATTAGATGATGGGTTGCGAGAGTGATAGAAGCTTAAACCCTAGTTTATGCACTATTCCGTAAGGGACTGATTTGGATCGAAAGTTTAATGCTATGGTTAGAATTTATTCTTAATACTTTTCTCGTAGTTGTGGATGCTTGCGAGGGGGTTAATCGTAAGTAGGAGGCTTGTTCAAGTAATAATAGCAGCTAAGCACCGGTCCACCCACATATCAAATTATGAAAGTAGTGAACACAAATCGAACCAACATGATGAAAGTGGCTAGATGAAATTCCCGTGTGCCCTCAAGAACACTTTGCTTCTCAGAAGAGACCATTTTGGCCTGTCCTTTGCCTCAAAAGGATTGGGCTACCTTACTGCACTTTTGTTACCATTACTGTTACTTGGTCGTTACGAATTTTCTTGCTATCAAACTACTCGTTACTTATAATTTCAGTGCTTGCAGACATTACCTTGTTGAAAACCGCTTGTCATTTCCTTCTGCTCCTAGTTGGGTTCGACACTCTTACTTATTGAAAGGACTACGATTGATCCCCTATACTTGTGGGTCATAAAGGTCTTTTCTGGCGCCGTTGCCGGGAAGTGAAGCGCTCTTGGTAAGTGGAAATTGGTAAGGAGAAATTATTACTATGTGCTGAAATTTATTGTCACTTGTTACTATGGAGGAAAATCCTTTGAGGGATTTCTTCGGGGTTTGTTCACCTCGATCAGAACCACAATTAGTTGTCCCTCAACCCACTATACCTACTGAAAATACTGAACATGAAATTCCTTCGGGTATGATAGAACAACTGCTAGTTAATCCTTAAGAACTCCCACTTAGATAGACATCCCTCTAGTCATCTAAGTGATCACATGATCCAAATCAACTAAACCATGTCCGATCATCACATGAGATGGAGTAGTTTTCAATGGTGAACATCACTATGTTGATCATATCTACTATATGATTCACGCTCGACCTTTCGGTCTCAGTGTTCCGAGGCCATATCTGCATATGCTAGGATCGTCAAGTTTAATCCGAGTATTCTGCGTGTGCAAAACTGGCTTGCACCCGTTGTCTGTGAATGTAGATCTTATCACACCCGATCATCACGTGGTGTCTCGGCACGACAAACTGTGGCAATGGTGCATACCCAGGGAGAACACTTATACCTTGAAATTTAGTAAGGGATCATCTTATAATGCTACCGCCGTACTAAGCAAAATAAGATGCATTAAAGATAAACATCACATGCAATCAAAATATGTGACATGATATGGCCATCATCATCTTGTGCCTTTGATCTCCATCTCCAAAGTACCATCATGATCTCCATTGTCACCGGCATGACACCATGATCTCCATCATCTTGATCTCTATCAATGTGTCGTCACATGGTCATCTCGCCAACTATTGATTTTGCAACTATTGCTATCGCATAGCGATAAAGTAAAGTAATTACATGGCGCTTGCATCTTATGCAATAAAGAGACAACCATAAGGCTCCTGCCAATTGCCGATAAATTTACCAAAACATGATCATCTCATACAACAAATTATATCACATCATGTCTTGATCATATCACATCACAACATGCCCTGCAAAAACAAGTTAGACGTCATCTACTTTGTTGTTGCAAGTTTTACGTGGATGCTACGGGCTTCTAGCAAAATCCATTCTTACCTACGCATCAAAACCACAATGATTTTTCATCAAGTGTGCTGTTTAACCTTCAACAAGGACCGGCCGTAGTCAAACTCGATTCAGCTAAAGTTGGAGAAACAGACACCCACCAACCACCTATGTGCAAAAGCACGTCGGTAGAACCAGTCTCATGAACGCGGTCATGTAATGTCGGTCCGGGCCGCTTCATCCAACAATACCACTGAATCAAAGTAAGACGATGGTGGTAAGAAGTATGACTGTTATCGCCCACAACTCTTTGTGTTCTACTCATGCATAAACATCATAGACGTGGCTCGGATGCCACTGTCGGGGAACGTGGTAATTTCAAGAAAATTCCTACGATCATGCAAGATCTATCAAGGAGATGCAGAGCAATGAGAGGGCAGAGTATGTCCACGTACCCTCGTAGACCGAAAGCGGAAGCGTTTAGTTACACTACAAAAAAATACACTTCCATGATGATACGTGTTTGTCATAGTAGGTCACGTTTTCTGTCATGCATGTACATCCATGACGATTTTATGATAGAATCAAGATAGTCATACCTGTGCCGTCGTAGAAGTGTTCCATGACATTACCAAAATTATCATCACGAAAGTGTCCACTTCCATGATGATAAATCACGCGTCATAGAAGTGCTTTCGTCAAGGGTGACCGACACGTGGCATCCATCATAATGGGACGCCGTTAAGCTATCGGGTCCGGTTTTGGATCCGATAACCAGCTAACAGCCCCGACCAATGCCGATCTTCCATGTGTAAAATTCTCATTGGCCAATGGAACCACATGTCAGCTCCGCATTGGCACATGTATCACTCATCCAATGGGCGAGATGCGCCTATGATATGTTGACACATGGACCGGCCCAAAAGTGGCCCATAAAGATTAGATGGGCTGACCCAAGTAAAGGCCCACAAGATTTTGTGGACCATAATGGGCCGTCCCAGCTAAAGGCCCAAAAGATTTTGCGGACCATAATGGGCCAGCCCAGCTAAAGGCCCACGAGATATCGCCTACCATAATGGGCTGGCCCAGCTAAAGGCCCACAAGATTTGAGGACACTAGTGGGCCGACCCATTAACAGGCTGCCATGTTTTGGGCCAAATGCCGACCCATATTTGATCCGATCCATTAACAATCTGCCCTGTTCCGGGCCTAATAAAGGCCCATATGAGATCCGGCCCGTTAAAAGCCTACCATGTTCTGGGCCAAATTACGACCCAAATTAGATCCGGCCCATTAAGAGGCTTTGGGCTAAATTATGGCCCATAACAGATTCGACCCGTCAACTAGACGCTATGCTTTTGGGCCCACTTGCTAAAGGCCCATTTAGTAATTCAGCCTGATATTAGTTTCGGCCTGTTAAAGGCCCGTTTAACATTTCGGCCCTATATTTATTTCGGCTTGTTAAAAGCCCGTCATATAGTTGGGCCTAACTACGACCCGGTTTGCATCCGGCCTGCTCACAGCCGATAATCTAATTGGGCCAAACAAGGACCGAGACAATTTTGGCCTGTTAACGGCCCGTGATGTGATTGGCATAATCATGGGCCGATGTCTATTTCGGCCTGCTGCCGGCCCGTGAGCTGTTTGGCGCGTTTCAGGCCCAACCTACTTTTCAGCCTCCTAAAAGCCCATTGAGTTTTCTTGCGAAAATAGGGCCGGCGGTTTACTCGGCCTATTAAAGGCCCGAATATACTAGTGGGCTAGTTTACATTTAAGCCTGTTAACGGACCAAGATGGCGAGGCTCATGATGCGGATCATACATAGTGATTTGCATGACGGCCTGATTATGTACCGTAATTTTACGGTTTGGCCAGTTCACTCCGAAGACGGGATATATATATACAGTAAAATAAGTACAACATCATGAATAAGAAAAAACCTAGACTATACAATAAAAAATTACGGCATATTACATCCACTAGGCATCAAAGTTCACCACTATGATAATAAAGCACAAGCAGACAGCAGATTACATACACTGGGCATCGAAGATCGCCACCGGTGCAAATGAACACGCTGACAAAATAATATACAAAACCGACATCACTTCAATAGAGTTCAAGAAAGGTTAGCACTGCTCGGGAGCTGCAGCGCAAGCAGCTGAGCAAGCTGATGAGACTACGCTTGTTTGACACTTATATCCTCCTCACTCTGAAAGATAAACAAGCAGATAGTTGTCAGATTTTGCACATATAAGTATCAGTGCTGACAATTCATCACATTTCTTATTGACGAATAAAGTGACATAGTTTAAAATAGCATTAACACAACATGGTATTGTTCAGGTCAAGACATGTTAGGAAATGACATTGTGAAGTAGTTGGTAGCTTCACGACACCACTGGATTACAGACCAAGAACTCATAAGTATCAATGGTTAGTGTGCTGTCAATTTATCCCATTTCAAATTGGCAAATAAAGAGACGGTTTAAATAATAGTACAATGATATGACATTGTTCATAGTTAAGACATTGCAGAATATGACATTGTGCCGTAGTGGGTAGGTTCACCACACCACTAGATTATGGATCAAGAACAGAAGCATACATGCAGTGCAAAAGAAGATCACTTGCTCTGTATAGTTTAATTTACATGGTATGAAGAAGGAACTTGGTTATACAACTGAAAACTTAAATTGAGAAGGACAAACTTTTGTTTATGAACTACATAATAAACTTTAAACATGCAATTTGACGCAAACACCAAAAATAAACAGCTGTTGCAGTCATGCCTAACCAAATATACACAAGAAAGTTTGAAGGCTTGAGAAGGACAAACTT
>NC_041386.1:737415997-737450430 GCF_002162155.2 Triticum dicoccoides | reverse complement strand
GAAGTTCACCACAGAATCTTCCTCATAGGCATTGCCTTTATTCTACATTTTATTAAGAGTAAATATAGATTGATAATATAAGAAAAAATGGAGAATATTTAAGATAAGATGAAGAGTGATGCTACATAACAAAGTAGCTATAAATGTAAGTACAACAATACAAGCAAAAGGTACAGCCAAGAGCAATGCATAGCTAAACTTCTTCACTACCATCGGTGTTATCCAACCTTATGGTAAGAGTAAATATAAATCTAATGTGTAAAAAATGGAGGGCAAAGGAAAATAAGCTACAGAGTGATGGTACATGAACAACTACCTGTCAATATAAGTACA
Organism: Triticum dicoccoides; assembly: GCF_002162155.2. NCBI lineage: Eukaryota > Viridiplantae > Streptophyta > Magnoliopsida > Poales > Poaceae > Triticum > Triticum dicoccoides. The sequence goes on along the minus strand of NC_041386.1, from coordinate 737,450,097 downwards.
CTGATAAAGGACTGCAGGTACTTACAAGAATAATGTAGAGCTAAAAAAATTCATTGGCATTGGATATATTCTACACTAATGTAACCATTCATACAGATCAGATAATTTGGACCGAACAATTGGTAAGCAAGCTATCATGCGTACTGCTGTCACATAATGAACCATGTATGTATGCAAGTACAGTGATACAAGACAAAAAGTACTAACAAGAGCAAAGCAACGGGCAGCATATTTGCGATATCCTATTCTTTTCAATCTGGAATTCTTCTTCGAGCAGATTTCTTGCAAAAAAGATACGGAAGGCACATGCGGAAAAGTAGAAGTTCAAATTGTCATGTGATATCATAGACAGTACCTCATCCTGGGAACGAGCCCAGTGCATAACAAGGTTTTTCCATTCAATGTCTGCTAAATTTAGCACAGGAGACTTCACTATAAATTCATTTATAGACTTGCCATCAAAGTGTGATTTCCTCAGGTAACACCGATACTGTTGTAATGCTTCCTTGAAAAGCGCAAGCAAGCTTTGCTCGTCATGACTATCCAGATTGACCCTCGCCTACTTACAACAATGTAATGTAAATAATTGACGTGTTCAATCAGCAGAAAACAGGAAAATAATCACCATGAATAATAACACTTACACGTAAGTGGGACAGGAAGCTGTGAAAATGGTGTTTGTCATCACTATAATCTTCCCATGATGAGAATATATGCACATAGTCCCTAACAACATTTAAAGCATTGTCTTTTAAACTGGGAACAACTGGAATGGGGTTCCAATCTGCAGGAATTGACCGTCTCTGCAGTTGGGATAGGTCTTCGACCGGTGGACTTGCTGTACTTTTTGCTGGAGTGGGATTTTTCTGTGGTACGGCTGGTGCTATGACAACTGAAATCGACATACCTTTTGCTGGAGTGCAAGTCCTGTGCGGCGGGGCTAGTGGTGTGGCCAGTGAAGTATGGGTACAGTCTGCTAGAGTCGGTCCTACGTTTTGTGTCACTAGTTGTATAACCAATATAAGTGGGGTGATGTCTGATTTCTCCGGCACCACCATGTTTTCAAGGACTTTGCTGGTGCTCCTTCAGGTTCGGCAATCACCCTCTTCCTTTTTTATGTCTGATGCACAAGAACAATATTTGAGTGGAAAAACATGGTATGATGACAGATGGAATATGTATTGATAATGGATGGGCATGGCATCTCTACATATATGATGAGTAAACTAAGCAGATGGTGGTGCAACAAAGTAGAAGTAATGCAAGACAATATATGCAAGATACGCGCAATCAATAAAACCTTGCCAAATTAGAACAGACACCTTGATGGGTGAACGGGACAGGCCATCTGCCTTTGACTCCTCGAGGTTAGAATAGTCATTAGGATCATATTCTGAACAAGAATCTACAGGTGGGGAGCGTATGGGTTTCGTTGCATCTAGAATGGTACTCAATGCCTTGGTGCCAATTTTGTAAGTCATTGCAGTGTTTAGCTTCAAGAGTGGACTGCTGCTAGTGTGACACAAAGCAGCTACACAGATCATAGTGTAGATATAATGGGAAAACGTAAACATCAGAATAAAATCAGCAAAGTGGAACTTGCTGAAATATATGTGCTAGTATTGCCGGTATAGCTAGAAAGGCTTCAGATACCAGCTCTCTTCAACTGAAGGTGCGGTACTATTAATATCAGTGTAACTCTCAAAGGCAACACAGCTCCCCGCATTTCCTTGCTATTCTTATAGGATTCAAGTGGGCAGGCCACTACAAATCCTATTCCTATGTTTACAAAATCCTACGAATCAAAGAGGCCTGAAGAGTTCAAAGTGTCCATCACAACCGACCATATAGACCTCTACGCTGCAAATATCCATGCTCATCTTCACTACAAGGAACATACTATACTACTATCATACTCCCTTCGTTCCAAAATATAAGTCTTTGTAGAGATTTCCACTATGGATCACATACAGATGTATACAGATACATTTTAGAGTGTAGATTCACTCATTTTGCTCCATATGTAGTCCGTGGTGGAATCTATACAAATACTTGTATTTAGGAACAGAGAGAGTACTTATTAAAGAAGAACAGAAGAGGAACGTGCTAAAGAAGAGCAAGCAGATCTTGGATAATAAAATGTTCGTTGCGCAGTGCCCACACATGATGAACCAGAGCGCATTAAGAATGCAACTCCCTGTTGTCTCTCTATATGTGGTGCACGTGCTTTTCAAAAGTAAAGTAGGAACATTAGCTGACCAATTAAACATTATATGTTTTAGTAATATCAGCATCATATCAGAATCGTATTTGAGCAACAAGTTTGGAATTATGAGTGGCACGTTGTTTAGCTTGATGGATTCAGGAGCAGTGCTAAGAAGGTACGATGATGGTACTGAATATAAAGGCATGTTTGCATGCAAGTCACGTGACTTTTGTCATTTGGGTCAGTCGACCATTTCAGGCAGTTGGATGAAGATCCTACGTCTCCTAACCCTTCTTCTTCCTCGTCTCTGATTCTTCCCATACAGAACACTGCACGGGCCGCCGGCCGGACCACCGGCCCCCACCGCCCGTGTTCCTCCGCCCCCCACCCACCACCCCCGCCCCCACCCGCGTCGAGTTTTCTTCGTTCGGCGAGGCCCCACCACCGCCACCCACAACCACCGTCCCCACCCGAGCCGCTTCCTTCACACCCCCGAATTCCGGCGAGCTCTGAAAAATCGACTGACCCAATTTTGAAATTTAGTCTACTGTCATTTAACTAGTGTGGAATATAAAAGGGGAAAACGATAAGCATTGTGAGTTTAGTGTTGAGCGTGCCATGGCGACCCGAAGGTGCAAACCGAACAAAGGCAACTTCGCAACCAATGTTTGCTTTCAACTAGCAAGTAAGTGATGGGCAAGAAATCAGAGTAAAGTAGTGGCGATCTATTTTCTTGCTGCGATAAATAAGTTGAGCAGATACGAAAGAGTACCGCCTCTGGTGCGGTGCCATGTATGCATCTGCGGAGATTTCGACGGTGCTGTGGTAGAGATGGTTGTCGGCAGTGTGGAAGAAGATTTAGGAGGGTAGATGGTGGCGGCGGGGTGCGGTGGACGAGACGGTCGTAGGAGCGGATCCGTCAAGGTGGAGCACGGCGGGGATGAAGCGAGAGGACGGGATGCAAGGATCCCGGTCTGAAGACGTGGATGAGAGAGGTCGATCTCTTGTAATGGACGACGGCGTCGGGGTATTAGCTCCGACATGGTGGAGGAGGATGGCGGCGGATGGGGTGGCGGACGGAGGAGGCTGGGGTGGAGAGGGTGTTTTGACGCCCACGGAGTACGAATGGGGAAATGGAGGGAGAGAGGAAGGGGGAACCATGTCTTCAGGGCGCGCTTGTCTCAAATGCGAGGAAATTTACAAACTTAGCCCCCGTTTCAAATTTCCTACATCATAGCAATATTAGTCGGTGGGGATAGGACAGTAATCTTGCATACACCGAATATTTGTCGACGAAAGTTTGTTTTTTGCGCCCACCGTGTATGAATTGGGGAGGGAGTCGATTTCGGCCGAGGAGACACTGTGTTTTGGCGCCCACCGTGTATGAATCCGGGTGAGAGGCGGTTATGTCACGTTTGAGTGAAATTACAAACCTAGCCCTATCGAAACCTACAGAAATCGAGCCGATAGGCTTTGCGTGGCAGGGATAGGCAGTAATTTCCATCTCGTAGATTTTGGTTTCGGGCGGTTAATGCGACTTTCCCCGCTTCGTTCAAGTTTTGCAGAGTGCATGTTTACCGTGCCAACTCAATTCGAATCCCGTTTGTATTCTATTTTTGTTCGGGCAGGATCCATTTTCGATTGGAATGAAATTCTATATACATCATTTTTTATATATACTTTCAAAAGCACAACACCCTTTATACATAAATATGGTTTACAAATGGCATGATCAGATTCATAAGGCTGTATCCATCTTAATTTGGATTTTCAAATATTTGAAACCACTTTATTTTGAAATGCAATGTATGCATTCCTCGCTAACTGTCTCCAATTAATGTGTGTTTCATGCGGTTTTTTTACTTCTCAAACATGTATAATGTGTTTCACACACGTAACATATAGTGTAATCTCGTTTAGAATTATTTCCATATAAACCATGCATTGTCTCTAATTAAAGAATCTATGGATCACTAATATTGATAAACTATATAACATTACACGTGTCCCCAAATTGAAATGAATATGCATGTTTGATACACCAATTTGCGTTATGATATTATCAATGTTGTGATCTCCAGTTTAAATATTTGAATCCCCTTTAATCCAGATATTCGTCTCATATAACTATCACTCATGCTTATATAGGAGTATCTCTCTAGACCTATACGCGTTCATAGTCTCTCGGGTATCTCTCGTGCTACCTGTATGTCGACAATGATCTTTTATCTTCATAACACACTGACGGTACTCTCTCCCTTGACCTTCATCACTCTATCTCTCTCTAAGTATATCTCACTCCCTGCTATGTGTCTCTAACTATGATTCTCCATGTGGAATCTCTTTCTCTCACACAAACACAAACTTTGTCTCTCGGGGTCTCATTTGTCTCTACTATTCCCCTGTGTGCACTCGCACACCCCCTCTCACACAGAGATGTATTTCTCTCCTTAGGTATGAGAAGCTATGACTCTTCCTCTTAAATATCTCTTTCTCACACACAAACACAAACTCTGTCTCCCAGGGTATCATATCTCTCCACCATTCTCTTGTATGAAGCTCACACACACTCTCTCCCTAGAGATATCTTGCGTTCCCTCATATGTCTCTCTAGCTATCACTCTCGTTGTGAAATATCTTTCTCTCTCGCAGGCACAAAACTCCGTCTCTCGGGATCTCATTTCTCTCTGATATTTATTTGTATGTGACTCACATGCACCCTCTCTCTATCTCTCTCACACCCACACACATAACTTAGCCTTCTGATCCACTCGACTCCTATCTCTAGCGCACACTAGCTAGCATCTTTATCTTTCTATTTATCTGTTTCTCCACCAACCTTCTTTCTCACCCTCACTCTTGCTTCCTATCACGCACACTACATATGTTTCTCTCTACATGCAGTCAAGTGCCCTCTTTTTATCTTTCTCTCACACACACATAACTTCACCCTCTGAACCACCCGGCGGTCATCTCCAACACTCAAACTAGCGGATGTCCCTCTAGCTAGCATCTCCATCTCTGTATCTATCTGTAGTTTCTCCGTCAACATATGTTTCTCGCACGCACTCTTGCTTCCTATCACCCACACTATATATGTCTCTCCATACATGCATTTATAGGTTGATCTCTTTTGCACAATCGTTGTGTCTCACTCCCTCTGCTCGCCATAGATGCATGCTCCAGCCCACGCCACTATCTCTTAAAGACAAAAACACATGCTCAATTGTCGGTCCTTCTTTCCTGCACTCTCACATGCATGCATATTGTCATACCGATCCGTCTCTCCCATGTCGTTGATCTTATGCATGTCTTCTTTCTTTTATCTCGATCATGCGCGCGCACACACACACACATCCCACGTATACATGTATACCTATCGCACATGCACGTTCAAGGTCTCTATGTCTCCATACGTAGTTAATTACCCTCAACCCTAACGCCACATCAAATTGTTCTCTTCTTGTGTGCACATAACTTCCGTCTGGATGGGTAAAACACACACTCACACTTAACAATCTCCTGCTGGCCACCCCCCTCTCACTCTTCCCCTATATCCCCGAAACCAATAATACCATCCCTTCGTTTAATTCCCGCCTACATGCACTATCGATATATAGTAGTCTTCCTCGGTGTCTCTCGAACAAAAACGTTCTCTCGATGTCCACTCCTTTCACGCGCACTTCTCTTCCCTCTCTACGGGCCTTTTCTCCCTCGTACCCCATGGTTGGTGGCCTCTGCCATACACATCACCTCTCTATGATGAAGCCACACACACTTAAATTACATACGCCACCGAGGATCCCGCATCACACACACACCACACACACACACACACACACACAAACACACACACACACGCACGCACGCATGCACCCCGCCCCACACACACTAAGACTCCATCTCTCCGTCTCTCTCTCTCTCTCACACACACACACATGCACCCCCACCCCCCCACACACACTAAGACTCCATCTCACACACACATGCTCTAGGCAGAGCATTTGTTCCTACCACCCTTCATCCAACCTTACCAGTATGATAATCAATCGCCTTAATTTACTTGTATGACATGTACAATTTCCACTTTACTTTAGTAGTTAGCGAACTTATCATTTCTACTCTTATAGATAACCGAGTTGGTGATGATGATGTGCCTGCCATCTTGTAATATAGACCATCCGATCTATATCTGACGGATAGAAAGCAAACTATGATAATTTTACAAAAGATACCCGCACCTCTCTCCACATCCTTATCTCCCACAACTTCATTGCTGAGCAATTAAAAAAGGAAGTCTCTGGAACAATCTAGCATGGTGGCCGCTGCCGCCTGCCGGCGCCGTCCATCCCCATGACTCCGCCCAGTCCGACCACCAGTCACCACCACGCTCCACTCCTCCTCACCTTATCTCTCATCTTTCATTTTTTCGATGAAATTCTCGAGATACTAGTTTTCTGATAAAATTATCAAGATATCATTAGTTTTTACACATGGGATTACTCCTGCATGGGTCAATCACAATAGGTGTTTTGTAAAAAAAATGCATATTGATGTTCTATGCAATGCACGAGCATCTTGCTTGTAATTATATAACGCAAATCACGAGCAGGAAGTGACATTTTTTTACACAACCACGTTAACATGGCCACGTAAATCACTAGCTAAAGTGTAATACCATTATACTTATATCCTGATGCAAAAGGTTGAGTACATGTTCGAAGAGTAGAGTTGCACACACGCACTCTATCTCTTAGAATCTCACACACACACTAGTTACGTGATGCCCACTTAAGCATACATGAATGTTACAATTTGTGCACCCGCGGGTACACATGATGGTGCGCATTTATTTAAGCCGGACGACAAACCCAAACAATAGCTGCAATCATTCCCCTCCCACCGCCTCTTCTCTGGTCGCCGTCGCCCGGTAGCCATGGCCCGGCCAAAGGTAACGACATATGCCATACTCCCGCTGGAGCGGTACTTTAATCTGGAAATTTTAGTGGTCATGCATGCATCTTTTTGTGCTAGCACTCCTATATAAGGGTTGACCGGTAGCTTCCCGTGGACGTGCGCGGCCGGTGGAAGAGGAAGGAGAAGGGAAGCGGGATGTGGAGTACTCACTCCGTCCAGGTGTATAAGTCATCTTAGGTTTTGCACCACGACCAAGACGGAGGGGAAAACGAGAAAACATAATGTCTTTTTGCTAATTAATAGCTCTGCATGCAATGATTACATGTCATGTTTGTTAGTGTCAAGTCATTAAAAGCATGCACGACCCACATCTCTTATTAGTTGATATGTCACGAAACAAGAATCGACGAGGGAGTTAATGTAATGTGCCTAAGTGTTTTGGGATTATTTGGTTTTCGTAAGGTGACTTACACACCTAGACGGAGGGAGTAACATTTTTTACCACAATTTCTTAGGAAACTAAGTGCAATAATTGAGTAGTTTTGCAAACTACCAGTACTACCCCTGAAGCGGTTCAAAACCAATACACCCTTGCCAGCGCACGCTTCCCGCGTGAAATGATCAGCATCACCCTGGAGCGTCAGTGCCACATTAATGCCCATCCAGAGCGGAGGCGACCTCTCACTGGTACTGGCGATGGCCAAGAGAGCGCCGCTTCCCGGTGCATGCGACTGCTCCGCGTCGAGGCTGGCCATAGTTTGGATGAGTCTCCATCATGGGGAACCACACTAACTGCGATGATATGGATCGTTCCATCTATGAAGAACACGTGGGACTGGAACTACGAGACGGACATGTACCCAGGAGAGGACGTACAAACCGGAGTAATGTACCGCACTAAGTGAAGTAGAAAGGCACAAATAGTATGAACATGTGTGGCATATAGGAATTTGTCACTTACTACGTACCACTAAATGTTGTACGTGCAATGCATGGTGATGTTATGGCGTACGTGCCTAAGTACTCTACTACTACTATATTAATTGGAGGCACATATCAACTTTTATATTTGTTTACATGTATGCCATGAGACCTTCCAGCTAGACGTGTCTTTCTCTCCGGGTCGCACTTTGTATCGTTCATACCACTAGTAATACTATGTGTGGTCTGACCCAGAAGTGGAAGAAGTGGAGACGCTCTACCATGTTGTTCATGTCCCACTCCTTTCGCTGACGTGTGGGACATCCAGCACGTGCTGTGTTTGGCACTCCTTCATCATAAGAGTTGAAACACTAGCATTCATCAGAAATAAAAAATAAATATAAATCAGTAGTGATACTATACCATGCGGTTTCCTTGCTCCTCGATATCGGAAACAATACTTCCGTTCGCCAACATGTGGGACGTCGGCCATCCTGGTCCATTTGCCATGCATGTAGAACTCCAAGGGAGAGTCACCCCGGTCGTCGTGCCGCAGTAATAATGACTAATGAGTCATCAAATCACAGGCCCAACCTTTCCCACTTTGAAGTTGCTCGGACGAAGGAACCATCATGACTTCGTTGAATTCCTCTACTTGAAGAAAACTACTGTACCAGCAGTATTGCTAGCTATAGTAGTTACTCCAGCAGAGACCTCTTTCGTTCATAGGATAGGAATTTTATAGGAATATGAATATCATAGGAAGTGAGATAACATGCATCTCAATTCGTATAGAGAAAGAGATGCCATTTGATGCATATGATAGGAATTTTTCCATTGAGTCTAGGCTAATGTACTGGTAATTTGCTCTAAAAACTACAATAGTAACTAGTAGTACTGGTACATGCTCGTACTCAGACACAAACACACACACTAACTACTAGTACTACTACTTCTCACATGCTGGCCAGACACTGTCGTTCTCCTTCTTGGCTTTGTCGGCGACACCCCACCATGCTTGGATCTCCGGCTACCTCTCCGCAGCAGCGCGTGCGTCTTCTTCTTTCTTGCGGTAGTGGGCCTCTCTTTTCTTGAGTGCTTTCTGACTTTTCCGCTCCCTCTGTGCGGCTTTGGACACCTCTTGCTCTACCGCCCATTCGGCCTTGGCAGCTTCGAATTCCGCCCACGTAGATGTGAGGTCGCGAGCGGCGATGAACTCGCCACGGCGGGATGCCATCGCTTCCCTACCATTTTGTGTGCAGTCGTGGGCAGCGAGGAACTCAGCGCAGCGGGATGCCATTGCTTCCTGGCCGGTTAGTGTGCGTCGCTGTGGCATGAACGACACTTGGTGAGAGCTCTGGGGTGGAGTGGTTGGACAACGTATAGTGCATTGGTTTGTCAAGAGCTCAAGGACAGAAGACGAAGGAAATTTGGATTCCCCTTCAATCCTGGTCATTTGTTACCGAGTAAAATGCATTGGTGGTCACCGAACTTGTCTTGATAGCTGACTTTGATCATTGTATACGAGATATGGTGACTATACGGTCACTGCCTCAGCGTATAGACCCGTATTTGTCTGGTTGACCAGTGAAATAGTCCTCACGCGCCTCATCAGCTCGTGTTCTTTATCTATATATCTATGCGGGCCTACCTGTCAGTGGAGAAAAAAATAAAAACCAAAATTATGCATATCTGAGGAGTCAAACCACAGACTCGTCGCTGCAACGCACACTCGTCAGCCAAATGAAAATGAAATACTTTGTGTTAAATGCACAAATGGAGTTTTTTAATATTATACGTGATGCACACATTAGCGCACACCGTCCATAGAGGCAGGTAGCATGTGCGCGTGCAGACACTCATGCTCAAACTGTCGAACCATGCTAATGCATGCACGCCGCCCTCTCAATCAAAGTCCTGCTCATGGCGCAACACAAACGACGAGCCTGTCACCTGCGCGCCCCGCGGTGCCTGAGATTACTATTTAGACGTTTGATGGAGGCCTCCGCGCATGCCGATCATGAATTCACCTGGCTCAACACCAACAGTCATACTTGGATGCGCCTTGCTCATGTATATCGTCCATCATAACGACAATCTATAAAATAGCCTAGCTAGAGAGGGTACTATGGTACGGAGTATCTACTATCATGAGCGACCAATCATAGTGCCACTGCACAACAGTGTGTGTCTGATTAATTCGTCAATTATTCGTAAGTTATGCATGGTTTTGTGGTGTCTAATGGTGGTCGTCGAAGGCTAGCTGGTGACAAGAGCGGTTGCAAGAACTATAGGTGCTGCATACCCTTCAAAGGCTCGTCATCCGTGAGTTCACATTTTACCACCACGCCAACGTCTAACCGCCCTGGCCTACCGAAACCTCTTCCATCGCTAGCGTGCGCTTCCCGCCTGAAACGGTCACCGTCTCTCCAGAACGTCAATGACACATTCACCGGAATTAACTGCAGGTGTGTATGGTGCATCACTGACATGCGGGCCACATGCCTGTTGGTCCCACATGTCAGAAACCCAACGCACCTACAGTTAAGTCACTGAAGCAGCATCCACATTCACGCCCGACGAACCTACTCCGGCGCCAGCCGTCCATCGGTTTGTCGCGGCTCATTGCCATTCGCCCGCTATATCAACTTGAGCCCCAGCTCCCAACCATAGCAAAAGACCCACACTCATTCTCCTCCGGTCCCTTCCTTCTGTCGGCACCACTCCAACCATGGCCTCCTGGCGCTCCAAAGCTCTCTTGGCGCAGGAGCAGAAGAAGGACATCGGCGGCTCCACTTCGGGCGTGCTCCAAAGCTCTCTTCGACGTACTATCGCAGGAGTAGACGAAGGAGATCGCAGGCTCCCCCCCGGCCGTCCTCCGCCGACATGACCATGAAGCCGGTGCGCGTGCGCGGGCGCAGCCGGCAGCGAGGAAGAGTAGTACACGGTAGGTCGCCTCCGCTCTGGTCCCAGGAAGGCCACCGCTACTCCATTCACTCGACGCTAAGCTTGGTGGGATAAACATCGGCGGCCGATTAGCAGCTTGACGGCGACATGGAGGCGGAAATCTTCAGAACCTTGTGCTCCGGAGGAGGAGGTTATCGAGGCGGCTGAGGAGGAGGCAAAGGCAATGGCCGGCTTTCTCGGGTTCATGGCCAGACATGGTGGTTAGGCACCGGCGATCGTTTAGATTAGGTTTACAATAGGTTTTAGTATGGTTTGTGTGAAATATGTAATGAACTTCGTCCAGTTTGTAGGAAAAGTTTTTGAAATGTAATGAATTTCAACCAATTAATTTGAAATTTGCTTTGTTTGCACGAATTTTGTCCGGTTAGTTCATATAGTTGTCGAAAGGTATGCGGGCAGCATTGGATGGCATCCATCAGTGTCCTCGGATAGATGCCGGTGTAAATTTGTGGGCCAGAGCTGGAGATACCCTAACTATCATGATATAATTAATCGCTAACAGTGCTCCATTATTTGGCAGGGAACAATTATCCCTCGATCAAAATCAGATCCACCGTGTTTCGCACTCCTCCCACGTAAGAGAGTAAACTCTTGCTTACATAAAAATGGAGCAAGTGGTCGGCACTGTAGCATGTCATATCACTCAAACTAGCCCGTCTAACGCGCGGGAAAGCACCACCCTCGTTATTTTGTTCTGGATTTCTATCGATCAATCGCACGAAAATGTTACGCTTTGCAAGTTCAAAAGGAAAAGGCGACACACTTATGACTCATACGCGTCGCACCCCCGATAGTCCGGCTCGCACGCTACTGACCAGAGGGGACACACATTGTCTTACAATTTCACTGACATGTGGGACTGCAATTGAATAAACCATGGATTGCCGAAATCTAATCGCTCGGCGAGCATCGGCTGAGAAGAGAGAGACGGGGGAGGGAGAAGAGATCACCCGCCCGCCGCGCATGGACTCCAAGAAATATATGGTGATAATGTGAGATGGGCCATGCGGGAGTCCGGACCGCTTCCAAGCCTGTTTCTGACCGCCCTGGCCCACCAGAACCCCCTCCCCACCTCCCCGCGCGCGCTCCCCCCTCAGATGTCAGCTGCCCGCATTCATAGCAAGTAGTACCAGTAAATTATTGGGCTATAAGTCCGCTTATGTGGAGGAGAGAGAGGCATTGACAAAGTCAAGGAGTGGGCTCTTCAAGAGCCCATCTGTACACGTGCTCCTAGGTATAAAAAACTATTCTAAAAAAGAGAGGTATAAAAAACAATTGTGTCTAAAAAAAGAAAGTGAAAAAACATTTGAGAGGAAATAGATAGAGAGAAAGTGAGAAAAAGTTGTAACCTTATAGCCAACCTTATAGTCAACACTATGATAGTATTACATGAGGAAGGAGGGAGTGGTGCACATGCCAAGTTCACTGGGCTGCCGTGTTTCACGCTCCCCCGTCGTAACAGTGGAGACAATAGCTTTCATAAAAAAATAAACAATGAATACTCATTGCTCGTCCTCTATACCGGAAAGAATACTTTCATTCACCGACATGTGGGACGTGGACCATCCTGGTCGACCTGCCATGCACAAAATTACCCTGGTCCACCCCGGTCGTAGCGCAGGCCCAACATTTCCCACTGTAAGTTGGTCAGGCGAAGGAACCATCATGACTTCGTTGAATTCCGCTTCTTCAAGAAAACTTACTATACTCGCAATACTGCTACCACACGCGAAGACTGGACGACATTGTACCACGTCATATCACGGAAGCCCACTAGGCCAAACTAGCCCGCCTAGGTCATCTATTTTGGAATGGAGGGAGTACGTCTCTGTACTGCTATGATTTTGTGTTGTACGTCTCTGTACTTTTGTTACGATTTTCCTACCCTATGAACCAAATGAGGCCTGAATGTATCAGTGTCGACTATTGTCTGATCGATATCGAAGCCTACAATTTTAGGAGCTTGGGCTATTGGCCGATTGACGACAGATAAGTATAAGCGTACCACGAGCTCATCAGTCCCAACGTTCTCTTCGAAGAGTGTTTTGCAAGTACTATAGCTCGCACAATATCTATCCTACTAACACCAAGAATCATCAAACAAGCCCTGTTGATATGATAAATAGTTCAAACTTACATCTAAGCATGCCATATATTACATCAACAGCTAGTGAGCATACATCTGTTTCCATAACTCGGAGAGGGTTCACATGATTCACTATCAAACAAAAGTAGCAAGTATCGCCCACACAAGACAATGCACTAGCCCTAAGATGGTTTGATAACACACATCGTTCTGGTAATTAAACACATGGCACTGCAAACTACCCTGAAGGATTAGCGCGACCAACTATTTCTTGTCATCGATCTCCTTGGCAATGACCACAGCACGGACAGCGGCATGGGAATTGATCTCTGGGGCGATGTCCACAGGACTGACCGTGACATTGGAATCGATCTCTGTGGTGATGTCCACAGGATGGACAACGGCATCGAAATCGATCTCCGGGGCGATGTCAACAGGACGGACAGCGAAATCGAAAACGATCTCTAGGGTGTTGTCCACAGGATGGGCCGCGACATCGGAATCATCAAGGACGTAAAAGCTCAAGCTTGGGGATGACCAAGGCACCCCAAGATAATATTTCAAGAAGTCTCAAGCATCTAAGCTTGGGGATGCCCCGGTAGGAATCCCACCTTTCTTCTTCAACAATTATCGGTTAGTATCGGTTGAACCTAATTTTTTGCTTCTTCACATGATGTGTGCTATCATTGAAATGTCATTTTGTTTTGTTTTGCTTGCTGTTTGAATAATATCCCAAAATCTAAAATTCTTAAATGTTAGAGAGTCTTCACATAGTTGCATAATTATTCGACTACTCATTGATCTTCACTTATATCTTTTTGGAAGTAGTTTGTCATTTACTTATGTGCTTCACTTATATCTTATGAGTAAATGGTTGAATGATTTGAATATCATAAATATGAAATTATATATGTTTCATATGCTTATCCCATGGGGAGTAATGACTTCAGATATAAAATGTGGAGGTGGTAAATTTATTGAAGGTTAGCAAACATTGTATTGGTCACTTGAACAATTCATGAAAGAATATTGAAGGAAGAGAGATTTCACATATAAATATACTATCTTGGACATATTTTGTAATTGTGAGCACTTATTAAAATATGACATGCTAAAAAGTTGATGTTGGACAAGGAAGATAACTTACTGGGTTATGTTTTCCTATATCCGAAAAGTTATATTGTCTTGGATCATCCAACATGCTGAGCTTGCCTTTCCCTCTCATGCTAGCTAAATTCTCTGCACCAAGTAGAAATACTACTTGTGCTTCCAAACATCCCTTAAAATGAGTTTTGCCATGAGATTCCACCATACCTACCTATGGATTGAGTAAGATCCTTCAAGTAAGATGTCATCGCTGCATGCAATAAAAATTGCTCTCTAAATATGTATGATCTATTAGTGCGAAGAAAATAAGCTTTATAGGAACTTGTGATGGGAAAAAAATAAAAGCGACGGACTGCATAATAAAGGTCTTTATCGCAAGCGGCAATATAAAGTGACGTTCTTTTGCATTAAGATTAACTTGTCAAACGCTTTTATGGTTGGATGCACAAAATCATGGGCATTCAAAGAATTCATACTAATAACATTGCAATCATGCTCATCATTCAAAGATTTAGAGCCAAACATTTTATAGATTTCTTCTTCTAGCACTTGTGCACAATTTTCCTTTCAATCATTTTCACGAAAGATATTAAAAAGATGAAGCGTATGAGACAAACTAAATTCCATTTTTTTGTAGTTTTCTATTATAGACTAAACTAGTGATAAAACAAGAAACAAAAAGATTCGATTGCAAGATCTAAAGATATACCTTCAAGCACTCACCTCCCCGGCAACGGCGCCGGAAAAGAGCTTGATGTCTACTACACAACCTTCTTATTGTAGAAGTTGTTGGGCCTCCAAGTGCAGAGGTTTGTAGGACAGTAGCAAATTTCCCTCAAGTGGATGTCCTAAGGTTTATCAATCCGTGGGAGGTGTAGGATGAAGATGGTCTCTCTCAAACAACCCTGCAACCAAATAACAAATAGTCACTTGTTTCCCCAACACATCCAATACAATGGTAAATTGTATAGGTGCACTAATTCGGCGAAGAGATGGTGATACAAGTGCAATATGGGTGGTAGATATAAGTATTTGTAATCTGAAAATATGAAAACAGTAAGGTAACTAATGATAAAAGTGAGCACAAACGGTATTGCAATGCTTCGAAACAAGGCCTAAGGTTCATACTTTCACTAGTGCAAGTTCTCTCAACAATAATAACATAATTGGATCATATAACTATCCCTCAACATGCAACAAAGAGTCACTCCAAAGTAACTAATAGCGGAGAACAAACGAAGAGATTATGGTAGGGTATGAAACTGTTGGAAATATGCCCTAGAGGCAATAATAAAAGGGTTATTATTATATTTCCTTATTCATGATAATTGTCTTTTATTCATGCTATAACTGTATTGTCCGGAAATCGTAATACACGTGTGAATACATAGACCATAACATGTCCCTAGTGAGCCTCTAGTTGACTAGCTCGTTGGTCAACAGATAGTCATGGTTTCCTGACTATGGACATTAGATGTCATTGACAACGGGATCACATCATTAGGAGAATGATGTGATGGACAAGACCCAATCCTAAGCATAGCACAAGATCGTGTAGTTCGTTTTGCTAGAGCTTTTTCAATGCCAAGTATCTCTTATTTAGACCATGAGATCGTGTAACTCCCAGATACTGTAAGAGTGCTTTGGGTGTACCAAACGTCACAACATAACTGGGTGACTATAAAGGTGCACTACAGGTATCTCCGAAAGTGTCTGTTGGGTTGACACGGATCGAGACTGGGATTTGTCACTCCGTATGACGGAGAGGTATCTCTGGGCCCACTCGGTAATGCATCATCATAATGAGCTCAAAGTGACCAAGTGTTTGGTCACGGGATCATGCATTACGGTACAAGTAAAGTGACTTGCCGGTAACGAGATTGAACGAGGTATTGGGATACCGACGATCGAGTCTCGGGCATGTAACGTACCGATTGACAAAGGGAATTGTATACGGGGTTGTTAGAATCCTCGACATCGTGGTTCATCCGATGAGATCATCGAGAAGCATGTGGGAACCAACATGGGTATCCAGATCCCGCTGTTGGTTATTGCCCGAGAGCCGTCTCGGTCATGTCTACACACTTAAGGTTCGGTAACACTAGGGTTGTATGAATATGAGTATGCAGCATACCGAATGTTGTTCGGAGTCCTGGATGAGATCCCGACGTCACGAGGAGTTCCGGAATGGTCCGGAGGTAAAGAAAACTATATAGGAAGTGGTATTTCGGCCATCGGGAAAGTTTCGGGGTCACCCGGTATTGTACTGGAACCACCAGAAGGGTCCCGGGGGTCCACCGGGTGGGGCCACCCATCCCGGAGGGCCCCAAGGGCCGAAGTGGGGAGGGAAACCAGCCCTTAGTGGGCTGGTGCGCCCCCCTAGGCCCACCCCCTGCGCCTAGGGTTGAAACCCTAGGGTGGGGGGGGGGCGCCCCACTTGCCTTGGGGGGTACTCCACCCCCCTTGGCCGCCGCCCCCTTGGGAGATTGGATCTCCCAGGGCCGGCGCCCCCCTGGGGGCCTATATAAAGGGAGGAGGGGAAGGGGGCAGCCGCACCCTGAAGTCCTGGCGCCCCCTCCCCCTGCTACACCTCTTCCTCCTCCGTCACGTGCTTGGCGAAGCCCTGCCGGAGTGCTGCTGTTCCACCATCACCACGCCGTTGTGCTGCTGCTGGAGCCATCATCATCAACCTCTCCTTCCCCCTTGCTGGATCAAGACGGAGGAGATGTTACGCTGACCGTACATGTGTTGAACGCGGAGGTGCCGTCCGTTCGGCGCTAGGATCTCCGGTGATAGGATCACGACGAGAACGACTACTTCAACCCCGTTCTTTTGAATGCTTCCGCGCGATCTACAAAGTGGTATGTAGATGCAATCTCTCTCCCATGACTTGTTGCTTAGATGAACTCATAGATGGATCTTGGTGAAACCGTAGGAAATTTTTTAATTTTCTGCAACGTTCCCCAACTGTGGCATCATGAGCTAGGTCTATGCGTAGTTCTCTATTGCACGAGTAGAACACAATTTTGTTGTGGGCGTAGATCTTGTCAACTTGCTTGCCACTACTAGTCTTATCTTGCTTCAGCGGTATTGTGGGATGAAGCGGCCTGGACCAACCTTACACGTACGCTTACGTGAGACCGGTTCCACCGACTGACATGCACTAGTTGCATAAGGTGGCTGGCGGGTGTCTGTCTCTCCCACTTTAGTTGGAGCGGATTCGATGAAAAGGGTCCTTATGAAGGGTAAATAGAAGTTGACAAAATCACGTTGTGGTTATTCGTAGGTAAGAAAATGTTCTTGTTAGAACCCAATTACAGCCACGTAAAAGATGCAACAACAATTAGAGGACGTCTAACTTGTTTTTGCAGCAATTGTCATGTGATGTGATATGGCCAGAAGTTGTGATGAATGATGAATGATATATTGTGATGTATGAGATCATGTTCTTGTAACAGGAATCACGACTTGCATGTCGATGAGTATGACAACCGGCAGGAGCCATAGGAGTTGTCTTTATTTTTTGTATGACCTGCGTGTCATTGAAGAACGCCATGTAAATTACTTTACTTTATTGCTAAACGCGTTAGCCATAGAAGTAGAAGTAGTCGTTGGCGTGACAACTTCATGAAGACACAATGATGGAGATCATGATGATGGAGATAATGGTGTCATGCCGGTGACAAAGATGATCATGGAGCCCCGAAGATGGAGATCGAAGGAGTTGTATGATATTGGCCATATCATGTCACTACTATATAATTGCATGTGATGTTTATTATGTTTTATGCATCTTGTTTACTTAGAACGACGGTAGTAAATAAGATGATCCCTTATAATAATTTCAAGAAAGTGTTCCCCCCTAACTGTGCACCATTGCTAAAGTTTGTCGTTTCGAAGCACCACGTGATGATCGGGTGTGATAGATCCTTACGTTCACATACAACGGGTGTAAGACAGATTTACACATGCAGAACACTTAGGGTTAACTTGACAAGCCTAGCATGTACAGACATGGCCTCGGAACACAAGAGACCGAAAGGTCGAACATGAGTCGTATAGAAGATACGATCAACATGGAGATGTTCACCGATGATGACTAGTCCGTCTCACGTGATGATCGGACACGGCCTAGTCGACTCGGATCATGTAACACTTAGATGACTAGAGGGATGTCCAATCTGAGTGGGAGTTCATTGAATAATTTGATTAGATGAACTTAATTATCATGAACTTAGTCTAAAACTTTTGCAAAATATGTCTTGTAGATCAAATGGCCAACGCTCATGTCAACATGAACTTCAACGCGTTCCTAGAGAAAACCAAGCTGAAAGATGATGGCAGCAACTATACGGACTGGGTCCGGAACCTGAGGATCATCCTCATAGCTGCCAGGAAACAATATGTCCTAGAAGGACCGCTAGGTGATGCACCCGTCCCAGAGAACCAAGACATTATGAATGCTTGGCAGACTCGCGCTGATGATTACTCCCTCGTTTAGTGCGGCATGCTTTATAGCTTAGAACCGGGGCTCCAAAAGTGTTTTGAGCAACACAGAGCATATGATATGTTCGAGGAGCTGAAACTAGTTTTCCAAGCTCATGCCCGGGTCGAGAGATATGAAGTCTCCGACAAGTTCTATAGTTGTAAGATGGAGGAAAATAGTTCTGTCAGTGAGCACATACTCAAAATGTCTGGGTTGCACAACCGCCTATCCCAGCTGGACATTAACCTCCCGGATGAGGCGGTCATTGACAGAATCCTTCAGTCGCTCCTGCCAAGCTACAAGAGCTTTGTGATGAACTACAATATGCAGGGGATGGTAAAGACCATTCCTGAAGTATTTTCAATGCTGAAGTCAGCAGAGGTTGAAATCAAGAAAGAACATCAAGCGTTGATGGTCAATAAGACCACTAAGTTCAAGAAGGGCAAGGGTAAGAAGAACTTCAAGAAGGACGGCAAAGATGTTGCCGCGCCCGGTAAGCCAGTTGCCGGGAAGAAGTCAAAGAATGGACCCAAGCCTGAAACTGAGTGCTTTTATAGCAAAGGGAAGGGACACTGGAAGCGGAACTGCCCCAAATACTTAGCGGATAAGAAGGCCGGCAACACAAAAGGTATATTTGATATACATGTAATTGATGTGTACCTTACCAGTACTCGTAGTAACTCCTGGGTATTTGATACCGGTGCCGTTGCTCACATTTGTAACTCACAGCAGGAGCTGCGGAATAAGCGGAGACTGGTGAAGGACGAGGTGACGATGCGCGTCGGGAATGGTTCCAAGGTCGATGTGATCGCCGTCGGCACGCTACCTCTACATTTACCTACGGTATTAGTTTTAAACCTTAATAATTGTTATTTAGTGCCAAGTTTGAGCATGAACATTGTATCTGGATCTTGTTTGATACGAGATAGCTACTCATTTAAATCCGAGAATAATGGTTGTTCTATTTATATGAGAGATATGTTTTATGGTCATGCCCCGATGGTCAATGGTTTATTCTTAATGAATCTCGAACGTAATGTTACACATATTCATAGCGTGAATACCAAAAGATGTAAAGTTGATAACGATAGTCCCACATACTTGTGGCACTGCCGCCTTGGTCACATTGGTGTCAAGCGCATGAAGAAGCTCCATGCTGATGGACTTTTAGAGTCTCTCGATTATGAATCATTTGACACGTGCGAACCATGCCTCATGGGCAAAATGACCAAGACCCCGTTCTCCGGAACAATGGAGCGAGCAACCAACTTGTTGGAAATCATACATACCGATGTGTGCGGTCCAATGAGCGTTGAGGCTCGCGGAGGATATCGTTATGTTCTCACTCTCACTGATGACTTGAGTAGATATGGGTATGTCTACTTGATGAAACACAAGTCTGAGACCTTTGAAAAGTTCAAGGAATTTCAGAATGAAGTAGAGAATCAACGTGACCGAAAGATAAAATTCTTACGATCGGATCGTGGAGGAGAATATTTAAGTCACGAGTTTGGTACACACTTAAGAAAATGTGGAATCGTTTCACAACTCACGCCGCCTGGAACACCTCAGCGTAACGGTGTGTCCGAACATCGTAATCGCACTCTACTGGATATGGTGCGATCTATGATGTCTCTTACCGATTTACCACTATCATTTTGGGGATACGCTCTAGAGACAGCTACATTCACTTTAAATAGGGCACCGTCTAAATCCGTTGAGACGACACCGTATGAATTATGGTTTGGGAAGAAACCTAAGCTGTCGTTTCTAAAAGTTTGGGGATGCGATGCTTATGTCAAGAAACTTCAACCTGAAAAGCTCGAACCCAAGTCGGAAAAATGCGTCTTCATAGGATACCCTAAAGAAACCATTGGGTATACCTTCTACTTAAGATCCGAAGGCAAGATCTTTGTTGCCAAGAACGGATCCTTTCTGGAAAAAGAGTTTCTCTCGAAAGAAGTAAGTGGGAGGAAAGTAGAACTCGATGAAGTACAACCTCTTGAACAGGATAGTAGTGCAGCTCAGGAAAATGTTCCTGTGATGCCTACACCAACTGAAGAGGAAAACAATGATGATGATCAAGGTACTTCGGATCAAGTTGCTACTGAACTTCGTAGGTCCACAAGGACACGTTCCGCACCAGAGTGGTACGGCAACCCTGTCCTGGAAATCATGTTGTTGGACAACGGTGAACCTTCGAACTATGAAGAAGCAATGGCGGGCCCAGATTCCAACAAATGGCTAGAAGCCATGAAATCCGAGATAGAATCCATGTATGAAAACAAAGTATGGACTTTGACTGACTTGCCCGATGATCGACGAGCGGTAGAAAACAAATGGATCTTTAAGAAGAAGACGGACGCGGATGGTAATGTCACCATCTATAAAGCTCGACTTGTCGCTAAGGGTTATCGGCAAGTTCAAGGGATTGACTACGATGAGACTTTCTCTCCCGTAGCGAAGCTTAAGTCCGTCCGAATCATGTTAGCAATTGCCGCATACTATGATTATGAGATATGGCAGATGGACGTCAAAACGGCATTCCTTAACGGGCATCTTAAGGAAGAACTGTATATGATGCAGCCGGAGGGTTTTGTCGATCCTAAGAATGCTAACATAGTATGCAAGCTCCAGCGATCCATTTATGGGCTGGTGCAAGCATCTCGGAGTTGGAACATTCGCTTTGATGAGATGATCAAAGCGTTTGGGATTACGCAGACTTATGGAGAAGCCTGCGTTTACAAGAAAGTGAGTGGGAGCTCTGTAGCATTTCTCATATTATATGTAGATGACATACTTTTGATGGGAAATGATATAGAATTCTTGGACAGCATTAAGGCCTACTTGAATAAGTGTTTTTCAATGAAGGACCTTGGAGAAGCTGCTTATATATTAGGCATCAAGATCTATAGGGATAGATCGAGACGCCTCATAGGTCTTTCACAGAGCACATACCTTGATAAGATTTTGAAGAAGTTCAAAATGGATCAGTCCAAGAAAGGGTTCTTGCCTGTACTACAAGGTGTGAGATTGAGCTCGGCTCAATGCCCGACCACGGCAAAAGATAAAGAAGAGATGAACGTCATCCCCTATGCGTCAGCCATAGGATCTATTATGTATGCCATGCTGTGTACCAGACCTGATGTAAACCTTGCCGTAAGTTTGGTAGGAAGGTACCAAAGTAATCCCAGCAAGGAACACTGGATAGCGGTCAAGAATATCCTGAAGTACCTGAAAAGGACAAAGGACATGTTTCTCGTTTATGGAGGTGACGAAGAGCTCATTGTAAAGGGTTACGTCGATGCTAGCTTCGACACAGATCTGGATGACTCTAAGTCACAAATCGGATACGTGTATATGCTGAATGGTGGAGCAGTAAGCTGGTGCAGCTGCAAGCAGAGCGTCGTGGCGGGATCTACATGTGAAGCGGAGTACATGGCAGCCTCGGAGGCAGCGCATGAAGCAATATGGGTGAAGGAGTTCATCACCGACCTAGGAGTCATACCCAATGCGTCGGGGCCGATCAAACTCTTCTGTGACAACACTGGAGCTATTGCCCTTGCCAAGGAGCCCAGGTTTCACAAGAAGACCAGGCACATCAAGCATCGCTTCAACTCCATCCGTGAAAATGTTCAAGATGGAGACATAGATATTTGCAAAGTACATACGGATCTGAATGTCGCAGATCCGTTGACTAAACCTCTCTCGCGAGCAAAACATGATCAACACCAGAACTCTATGGGTGTTCGATTCATCACAATGTAACTAGATTATTGACTCTAGTGCAAGTGGGAGACTGTTGGAAATATGCCCTAGAGGCAATAATAAAAGGGTTATTATTATATTTCCTTATTCATGATAATTGTCTTTTATTCATGCTATAACTGTATTGTCCGGAAATCATAATACACGTGTGAATACATAGACCATAACATGTCCCTAGTGAGCCTCTAGTTGACTAGCTCGTTGGTCAACAGATAGTCATGGTTTCTTGACTATGGACATTAGATGTCATTGACAACGGGATCACATCATTAGGAGAATGATGTGATGGACAGGACCCACTCCTAAGCATAGCACAAGATCGTGTAGTTCGTTTTGCTAGAGCTTTTTCAATGTCAAGTATCTCTTCCTTAGACCATGAGATCGTGTAACTCCCAGATACCGTAAGAGTGCTTTTGGTGTACCAAACGTCACAACGTAACTGGGTGACTATAAAGGTGCACTACAGGTATCTCCGAAAGTGTCTGTTGGGTTGACACGGATCGAGACTGGGATTTGTCACTTCGTATGACGGAGAGGTATCTCTGGCCCCACTCGGTAATGCATCATCATAATGAGCTCAAAGTGACCAAGTGTTTGGTCACGGGATCATGCATTACGGTACGAGTAAAGTGACTTGCCGGTAACGAGATTGAACGAGGTATTGGGATACCGACGATCGAGTCTCGGGCATGTAACGTACCGATTGACAAAGGGAATTGTATATGGGGTTGTTCGAATCCTCGACATCGTGGTTCATCCGATGAGATCATCGAGGAGCATGTGGGAACCAACATGGGTATCCAGATCCCGCTGTTGGTTATTGTCCGAGAGCCGTCTCGGTCATGTCCACGTGTCTCCCAAACCCGTAGGGTCTACACACTTAAGGTTCGGTAACGCTAGGGTTGTATGAATATGAGTATGCAGCATACCGAATGTTGTTCGGAGTCCTGGATGAGATCCCGGACGTCATGAGGAGTTCCGGAATGGTCCGGAGGTAAAGAAAACTATATAGGAAGTGGTATTTCGGCCATCGGGAAAGTTTCGGGGTCACCCGGTATTGTACCGGGACCACTGGAAGGGTCCCGGGGGTCCACCGGGTGGGGCCACCCATCCCGGAGGGCCCCAAGGGCCTAAGTGGGGAGGGGAACCAGCCCTTAGTGGGCTGGTGCGCCCCCCTAGGCCCACCCCCTGCGCCTAGGGTTGAAACCCTAGGGTGGGGGGGGGGGGCGCCACTTGCCTTGGGGGGTACTCCACCCCCCTTGGCCGCCGCCCCCTTGGGAGATTGGATCTCCCAGGGCCGGCGCCCCCCCTGGGGGCCTATATAAAGGGAGGAGGGGAAGGGGGCAGCCGTACCCTGAAGTCCTGGCACCCCCTCCCCCTGCTACACCTCTTCCTCCTCCGTCACGTGCTTGGCGAAGCCCTGCCGGAGTGTTACTGTTCCACCACCACCACGCCATTGTGCTGCTGCTGGAGCCATCATCATCAACCTCTCCTTCCCCCTTGCTGGATCAAGACGGAGGAGACGTTACGCTGACCGTACGTGTGTTGAACGCGGAGGTGTTGTCCGTTCGGCGCTAGGATCTCCGGTGATAGGATCACGACGAGAACGACTACTTCAACCCCGTTCTTTTGAACGCTTCCGCGCAATCTACAAAGTGGTATGTAGATGCAATCTCTCTCCCATGACTCGTTGCTTAGATGAACTCATAGATAGATCTTGGTGAAACCGTAGGAAAATTTTTAATTTTCTGCAACGTTCCCCAACAGAAACCACCTCAAAGTTATCCTTTCTGATCGATCTATTCATGAGTCCGTAGTAAAATAACACGTAGCTATTCTTTCTTTCGATCTATCATAGAGTTCATACTAGAATAATACCTTAAGACACAAATCAACCAAAATCCTAATGTCACCTAAATACTCCAATGTCACCTCAAGTATCCGTGGGCATGATTATACGATATGCATCACATAATCTTAGATTCATCTATTCAACCAACCCAAAGTACTTCAAAGAGTGCCCCAAAGTTTCTACCAGAGATTCAAGACGAAATCGTGTGCCAACCCCTATGCATAAGTTCACTGAACCTGCAAGTTGATCACCAAAACATACATCAAGTAGATAACGTGAATATCCCATTGTCACCACAGATAAGCACGACAAGACATACATCAAGTGTTCTCAAATCCTTAAAGACACAATCCGACAAGATAACTTCAAGGGGAAAACTCAATTCATCACAAGAGAGTAGAGGGGGAGAAACATCATAAGATCCAACTATAATAGCAAAGCTCGCGGTACCTCAAGATCATGCCAAATCAAGAACACGAGATACAGAGAGATCAAACACATAGCTACTGGTACATATCCTAAGCCCAGAGGGTGAACTACTCCCTCCTCATCATGGAGAGCGTCGGGATGATGAAGATGGCCACCGGTGATGGATTCCCCCTCCGGCAGGGTGCCGGAACAGGGTCCCGATTGGTTTTTGGTGGCTACAGAGTCTTGCAGCGGCGTAACTCCCGATCTATTGTGCTCCTCAATGTTTTCGGGGTATATGGACATATATAGGCGAAAGAAGTCGGTAAGGGGTGCCACGAGGGGCCCACGAGGGTGGGGGAGGGGGGCGCCCCTGACCCTCGTGGCCACCTCGAAGCTTCCCTGACCTCTACTCCAGGTCTCCTGGATTGCTTCCGTTCTAAAAACATCTCTCCTGAAGGTTTCATTCTGTTTGGACTCCGTTTGATATTCCTTTTCTTCGAAACACTGAAATAGGCAAGAAAACAACAATTTGGGCTGGGCCTCCGGTTAATAGGTTAGTCCCAAAAATAATATAAAAGTGTATAATAAAGCCCATTAAACATCCAAAACCAATAATATAATAGCATGAATACTTCATAAATTATAGATACGTTGGAGATGTATCAGTTGCTCAAACCTCCCTCGGCACGAGGCCATTATTTGAGGATAAACCTACGAGCAAAGTTCAGATTGTCTGTGCTGCCTCTTATGTCCTCGAAAGTTTACTCGTACAAGCATTAATTTTAGCAAGAAGTACCTCCGACTGAACACCATTTACCAGTCTGTACCCTAGGTAATTAAAGTTCGTCTATGGATAATATAAGCTGTGATCTCAATCATTGGGATGCATAAACATACTGAACATGTGTATATCTGAATCTTTTTGTGAATTATCTATGAATATTGTCGTATGATCTATCAATCATTTGGCTGCATAGACATGCTAAACTTGTGTATATATGAATCTTTTGAGTTGTTGATTGTCGATATTCGCTATGAATATGAACGTGTCCTGTGAACCCGAGTTTGATACGAATGTTTACCTTTTCTATTGTACTCGTGTGTGAACTTGTTAGTACGCCTACTGTGGGATATGTGATGTGTGGGTGTCAACAGCACACCTTCTACCTGAGAAGAATTTTACCTGCTTCGTTAGGGTAGCAACGGCGCATCAGCTCTTTTTAATCTTTTTGCTCTGTCTTCCCCCTCCCCTGGTCAACCCCTGCAGTAATGTTTTCGGCCTCAAAACAAACATAGTACTGTGTTGTTTTTGGGGCTTGATAAAAAACCAAGTGCTGGTTTCTGTAGGTTGGCCCGCCCAGCAAATGGGCTGCTGGTCTACCACGGACTAGGAGGCTAAAAATACAAGTTGTATGGTGCAGAGGCAAGTAAAAAAAACGCCATCGAGATCCATCCACTGAAGAAAAAAATCGCTCCTGATGTGCTTCTTCAGTCGCGCCGCTGGCCCCCTCTTTAATCCAATTCACTCGAGGATCTAGCTGGTATCATTTTTTTCAGAGGGCGAACAAGTATCAGCTAGGCCTAGGTTTTGTTTTATAACATGTGTAGCCCACGACATACGGAGACGGTGGTTTCAACTTATTTTTTGAGGTCCATACCGGCCTATGGGCTTTTTCTTAAAGATCGGCACCCCAATGTATTTTTTTTAATAAAACGCAGGTCTCTGTTCTATTTATCTATATATAAGAATAATAATGATGTGTCCAATTTATGTTTTCCCTTCTAACCACATTATATATATATTTATATTATTACTATCATCGTATATTTTATAGAGACTTATATATACATTATAAAAACATCCCACGTGTTATTAACTTATAAAAATAAATGTTTAACAGAAGTTGGCAAGGAAAATACTGGTTGTTTTTGACTCACAGGCAAGGAAAATCCTAGTGATTGCGTACAAAAGCTTGCAAAGATTTTAAGGACCAATGTAATAATAACACACCCGTTTTTATTTTGAGCAATAACTCGCTAATTTGTTAATTTTATATATAAAAAATGTGTCTCTCTGGTTTATTTTTTGATATTAATTGCTCCTTCTAACCTAACATTTTATATAGAACGAGCCCAGCTAATTCGTGTATGTCAAGAAAGTGCAAATGGGCTGGGATTTCTTAGAAAATATAAATGGACCGCATTGACGCGAAATTATTTCTTCACCCAGCCCAGCAAATGGATTGTACATTTTAGAAAACATGGGTTAAATATATGCCACATTTTTGCAGGCTGACATGTGGGCCAATAGGTCGAAGCCTGCGCAGGACGTTGTCAACTTGGTCAACAAATGATTATAAAATGTGGGCCAATAGGTCGAAGCCTGCGCAGGTCGAAGCCATTACATTTATATCCAACGGACAAGATGCCCCTTCTATCTCTCGTCTTCTTCCTCCAGCGTCGCCGAGACCACCTGGTCCGGCCTCCGGCAGCCAGCGGCTCTGCTTAGCACGCATCGCTGCGAAGCGCTACCCCACCACCGGCCAGGCTATCCCTCCACCCCTCCACACCTCCTGTTATTCTCCACCGACTATAGCCCCACGCCGCACCAGAACCTGTTATAACCCTTCTCCTCCTCTTAATCTACGACTCCACTGCCGCGTCTTCGCATCTCCGGGTCATTCCCGTCCGGGGCCTCGCCGTCGTCCACCGCCTCGCTGCACTCGGTGCGGCATGGTCAACAAACGATAGTCATCGGAAGAGGAGTGTACGTGAAGAGCCTGACGGCTGGGAACCACGAGGTCCATGGTCGCACGCAAGGAAAGTTCCTCCTTATTAAGCTGAAAAAATGTTTCCTCCCCCTGACAGCTGGGACCTACTGGCTGTATTTTCGCACGGAAGGAAGTGCCTCCTTGTTATGCGAAAAAATTATTCCTCCCGTTGACAGCTGGGACTCATCAAATTTGGTGGCTGACTTGTGGGCCTACTAAGCGGACGTGTACGCAGGGCTTTGTCAACTTAATCAACAAATGATTCTAGCAGCTGGACCAATGGATGTTAATCCAACAGCCGTGCTCCTTCTTCAACCTATGTTCTTGCTCCTGTCTCTCGTGGGCGGCACCGCGGCAGTGCTGCCACGCACCCGAACCAGTCAAATTTCCCACTCCTCTCCATTTGCGACTCCATTGCCGCGTCTTCCTGATCTCCGGGTCGTTCCAGTCTGGGGCCTCGCTGTCATCCACCGGCCATGGTGTGCTGGGCACAGTGTGGTCAACATGGTCAACAACCGAGAGTTATCGGAAGATGCCTGTACGTGAGAGGCTGACAGTGTGGGCGAACCACGCTCATGGACGGATACATGCAACTGCATCCTTTTTACCCTAAAAAATAATGTTTTCTCCCCTGATTACTGGGACACACCAGCTACATCTTCACACGCAAGGAAGTGCGCCCATATTACAAGCAAAAAGTTGATTCGCCCCCTGACTGCTGGGACCCACCAGCTACATCTTTGCACGCAAGGAAGTGCCTGACAGTTGGGACCCACCTGGTCGAAGCGGACGTAGCATTGTCATTCTGGTCATGAACGTGTACGTACATACTGTTCGATGTAGAGGCGCGCACATGTTGTAATAGAGGCGCGCACGTGTCATAGTAGAGGCGCGCACGTAGCATGTACACGTATGTACAACGGCCAGGGTGCAAGAAAGTAAATACGGCCACATACATACATACGGGCGGGGTCTCGAACGCCTACTCACACATACGTACGGCCAGGGCTGATGTACATGGCTGGGTTGTCATCGTTGTCGTGTTCATGGGGATCCAACCGGATGGGTCGGAACGGAATGCATCGTCGTGTTCATCGGGAGGGCTTGGACGGAACAGCCGATGGAAACGAGGCCTGACGTACGCAGAATGCAGGAAATAACCTTGTGTTCGACTGGCCACGGTCGAAACAGGATCCTGTTCATTGGGAGGGGTTTGGCGTACCGCAAAATGGAGAAAACGGATTTCTGTTGGACCTCCTACGGTCGAAACAGGGTCCTATTGATCAGGAGGGGTGTGGCGTACCGCAAAACAGAGGAAACAGACTTGTGTTGGAGTGCTACGGTCAAAACGGGGGTCCTGTTTATCGGGAGGGGTGTGGCGTACTGCAAAACGGGACTCCACAGGATACTGTTCATCACCACCGTCGACTTTCTCCAGCCTCCACAGGCTACTGTTCATCCGCCGTCGACCTCCTCCAGCGTCCACCTGTGACTGTTCATTCACGGGCTCTTGTTCATCCATCCTCCACCGCGCGCTCCTCCACCGGCTACTGTTCAACCAGCCCTCTCCACGGGGTCCTATTCAACCACCCCTTCACGGGCTACTGTTCATCCAGCCAACCACCGGCTACTGTTCAACCAGCCCTCCACGGGATCGTCCTGTTCATCCAGCCCTCCATGGTGTCATGTTCATCTACCCCCAACCGGCTTGATCAGGGTCCTGTTCATCAAAAGGCAACACCACGGGGTCCTGTTCATCCACCCCCACCGGGAACTGTTCATCACCACCCCCCCTCCCGACCAACAACACTCACTATTCATCAAGGGAAGGAGGCAACAGGGTTCGATCGGCTTCAGTTAGCAGCAGTAGCGAAGCAATCACTCGGGTTTAGTTAACAGCAAGTGATCGATCGCTCGGGTTCAGTAACGTAGCTAGTGCAATCGCTCGGGTTCAGTTAGAGCCCAACGCCTCGCTCGGGTTCAGTTAGAGCCCAATGCCTCGCACACATGCGCGTATGTGTACGTGAGAAATGCGCATCGGTCAGCCCCCGACCACCCACTCTCACCGGGAACACCCCAAAATTTTCCACGCCCTCGCTTCTACCACGGTTTTTTCCGTCTTGAATGGCCCAAAGAATGTCATGCAGCTGTGTCTCCGGCTCGCCCAGGACGAATAACCCATTTTTGTCACGATTTTTTGTCATAGAAGTAGGAGCCCACCACATCTATGATGATATCGGGTTTTGTCACAATTACCATCATAGAAATGTCATAAGCATGACAGAAAAAAATTCGTTCGGCCCAAAATGTCATGGATGTATCTTTTTTTTGTAGTGTTAACGCAGTTGATGTAGTCGAACGTCTTCACGATCCAACCGATCCAAGAACCGAATGTACTGCACCTCCACGTTCAGCACAAGTTTAGCCAGATGACGTCCCTCGAGCTCTTGATCCAGTTGAGGACGAGGGAGAGTTCCGTCAGCACGACGGCGTGGTGACGGTGTTGATGATGTTACCAGCGCAGGGCTTTGCCTAATCACTACGGCGATATGACCGAGGTGTTTAACTGTGGAGGGGGGCACCGTACACGGTTAAGAGAACTTGAGGTCCTTGGGGTGCCCCCTGCCCCGGTATATAAAGGAGGAGAGTGGGAGGCCGGCCGGCCCTTGCAGGGCGTGCCAGGAGAAGGGAGTCCTACTAGGAGTCCAAGTCCTAGTAGGATTCCACCTGGTGGAAGTGGGGAAGGAAGGGAGAGGGAGAGGGAGAGGGAAAGGGGGGGGGGGTCGTGCCCCCTTCCCTTGTCCTATTCGGACTCCCCATGGGGGGGTGCGTGCCTCCCCTATGTGGGCTGTCCTCTCTCTCCCCTATGGCCCATGTTGGCTCATTGCTTCCCCGGGGGGTTCCAGTAACCCCTCCGGCACTCCTTTTTACCCAAAACCACTCAGAACTCTTCCGATGTCCGAATAATGTCGTCCAATATATAAATCTTTATGTCTCGACCATTTCGAGGCTCCTCATCACGTCCGTGATCTTATCCGGGACTCAGAACAAACTTCGGTCATCAAAAACACATAACTCATAATACAAATCGTCATCAAATGTTAAGCGTGCGGACCCTACGGGTTCAAGAACTATGTAGACATGACCGAGACACATCTCCGGTCAATAACCAATAGCGGAACCTGGATGCTCATATTGGCTCCTACATATTCTACGAAGATCATTATCGGTCAAACGGCATAACAACATACGTTGTTCCCTTTGTCATCGGCATGTTACTTGCCTGAGATTTGATCGTCGGTATCATCATACCTAGTTCAATCTCGTTACCAGTAAGTCCCTTTACTCGTTCTGTAATGCTTCATCCCGCAACTAACTCATTAGTCACATTGCTTGCTAGGCTTATAGTGATGAGCATTATCGAGAGGGCCCAGAGATACCTCTCTGAAACACGGAGTGACAAATCCTAATCTCGATCTATGCCAACCCAACAAACACCTTCAGAGACACCTTTAGAGCATATTTATAATCACCCAGTTACGTTGTGACTTTGATAGCACACAAGGTGTTCCTACAGTATTCGGGCGTTGCATAATCTCATAGTGTGAGGAACATGTATAAGTCATGAAGAAAGCAGTAGCAATGAAACTGTAACGATCATAATTCTAAGCTAACGAATGGGTCTTGTCCATCACATCATTCTCCTAATGATGTGATCCCGTTCATCAAATGAAAACACATGTCTATGGTTAGGAAACATAACCATCTTTGATAAACGGGCTAGTCAAGTAGAGGCATACTAGGGACACTATGTTTTGTCTATGTATTCACACATGAACTAAGTTTCCGGTTAATACAATTCTAGCATGAATAATAAATATTTATCATGATATGAGGAAATATAAATAGCAACTGTATTATTGCCTCTAGGGCATATTTCCTTCAGTAGAAGCCCTCCATGATCGAACCCCCTCCGGCAGGAAGCCGGAAAAGGCCACAAGATGGGATCTAACGGGTATAGAAGGTTGTGGCGGTGGAAAAGTGCTTTCGTGGCTCCCCTCGATGTTTTTAGGTTATAAGATTATATATAGGCGAAGGAACTAGGTCAGGGGAGATACGAGGGGCCCACGAGGGTGGGGGCGTGCCCTAACCCCTGGGTGCGCCCTCCTACCTTGTGGCCGCCTCGTTCCCTCTCCGACTTCATCTCCAAGTCTTCTGGTTTGCTTTCGTTCCAAAAAAGATCACCGCGAAGGTTTCATTCCGTTTGAACTCCGTTTGGTATTCCTTTTGTGCAAAACTCTAAAATAGGAAAAAAAACTGAAACTGGCACTGGGCCCTCGGTTAATAGGTTAGTCCCAAAAATAATATAAAATAACATATAAATGCCTAGTAAACGTCCAAAACAGATAATATAATAGCATTGAACAATCAAAAAATATAGATACGTTGGAGAAGTATCAACCCTCGCCTGTGAAGCCCCTAGGAGACAACACTACTGGGAACAGGCTTATAGTTGGCCTCAAATTAGTGGCGGGCGGCAACCTAAACCTGCCAAAGCTATTTTGGAGAAGTTCTAGTGACGTGTAGAAATTAGCACCCACCACTGCACCCGTCATAGTAGTGGCGGGCAAAATATAAAACCAGTAACTTGTAGACTCTTCCAAATTTGCTTGCAAGCTAAAAACAACAGTGGCGGGTGCACTTGCTGTGGGCCTGCCACTGAAACATCACAAACTAGTGGCGGGCATAATATTATCCCGGCACTGCAGTATTTAGGAAACCCATGACTACAAATATTTGCGGTGGTGGGTGTTACAAGCCGCCCGTCACATATATCTTACGTCTAAAAAATCTTTTAAAAATCGTATTTCCTAACCCTAGAATAGTCTTATATTTGAGCATGGGACTCTCAGTGATGTGTGTTAGTCATATAAAAACTTTGAATTTTAAATGAGTGAGAAAAATGTAGTTGTGTGTGGCAGGCGATGGTTTCTGTTCGAAAGTATGATACTTTATTGGAGAGCGTTTAGTTTTTACACGAGGTGCATCAAGTTTTTACCGTAGCGGTCTCAAATTTTTACTACACCCTACATGGATGAGATGAAGACACCATGCAAAGTTTCGTTCATTTCGGAACTCGTTTGCAGGCTATTTCTTACCAAAGAGCATTTTGCTCTTTTCGGCGACCGAAAAATCAGGTATTGCTTTGAAAATAGCAAACAAACTCAAATAGTTCTTAAATTTGAGCATGGTAATTCCAATGTTGTGTGTTAGTCATATAAAATGTCCATCAACTATGTTCACACGGACGAATTCGAGGAGGACCAGAGCCCGAAAGACAAGCTCGAAGAAGAGGCACCACCATCTGCCCTAGCGCCGCACCTGCAAGGGCTAAAACCCCAACCTAAACTATTAACCTGAGTGAAGGCACGAGGATTCCCCACCCCCACAATCGACCGCCGGAGCGGAAGGAAAGGGAAGGCGAATCCACGGGATTCTCTCGTTGCAACATACGGACTTGTTGGCTGCCTGGCTGGTCATAACAAATAATGTAGTAAAGCATGCCATACAAAACAATGTTTGAGGTTAATTAAAGTACCAATTACGAGAAATGAAATAAAAGGATTATTTACCAGGCATACGACATAAAAGTAATTACTTACCAGGTGTGCATGCCAGTCATACAAAACAATGTTTGAGGCTATTTAAAATATGAATTTACGAAACATAAGAAAAATAAATTATTTACCAGGCTACAATATAATGTTTGAGATTACTTTAAATTAGAATATTAAATAGAAATTACATCAAATGAAATAAAAGGGATCATATACCGGGCATATACGACAGAAAAGGAATTATATATCCGGTGTGCATGTCAATCGTACAAAACAATTTTTGAGGCTATTTAAAATACGAATTTATGAAACAAAAAATAAGGAATTATTTACGAGGCTACACAATAATGTCTGAGATTATTTAAAATAAAAACTCAAAAGTATTTACCAGGCGTACATGTCATACGCTACAGGAATTTGATTTCAATATCCAGTTGGAGTTGCTGGATATGCAGACCGCAGAGGTTGGGGTGGATGTGCTCTCTTTTTGGCACGCCCCCTATGTGGGAGCAAGCCTGAGCAACCAATCTACCAAGAATTAGATGTGGGAAGGCACACATGTGCTGGAGGGGTTGCACAGTTTGTACATGTGGGCAGTCACGATAGCGCTCGCGGTGGTCAAGGAGTGGAGGAGGCGCCTTGCAGCTAGGATTATGGTGAGCAAGACTGATGTGAAGCAGTTTTCTAAACTTCTCATGTCTCTAGTTCCCACATGCATGTCCTCAGAGCAACTCCAACGCAGGTACCCATTTTGTCCATCGCCGTTTGTTTGGATCAGCACGGACAAAAGTGGAGGCCTAACACGCCGACCCATTCGCAAATCACGTGCGCTTCGCGTCCGCGTGGACCCATTTGCGGCTGAAAAGCGTTGACGCGGACGCGCTGCGCACCCTCTTGGTTTCTGCCGTATCCCCACCAGATGGCTTTCCACTTACCGCGGTCAACTATATTAATGATGACCGCCCACCTCGGGCCCATGCGTCAGCGATG
>NC_041386.1:737400555-737415689 GCF_002162155.2 Triticum dicoccoides | reverse complement strand
GGTTCCTCATCTGCTTCCAGACGCGCCCAGTGCAAGGGCAAGGCCCCCGCCACCCAGTGCTCCCCCGTCGGTGATAAACCCTAGCCACCCTCTTCTCAGGCATGGGCTTCTTCTCCGGCAAGGGCAAGGCCCCCGCCACCCCTTCCTCCCTCCTCCCCCTTCCCCCGCCTTCGTCTGCCCGCCGGCGGCGGCGGCGCGTGAACGTCCCAGAGAACCAGGGGAGGTGGCACTAGGAGCACCGCATCCCACTGCCCTATCCCAACGTAACGCTGCCACACATCTGGCACCTGGATCCGGAGAGGATCCCAGCACCGGCCGTGCTGCCCGGTCGGTGAGGGCGCATGTGGAGGAGGTACGGCGTTGGCGGGAGCTGCTAAGACCGGAGCAGCGCCGTGAAGCCTTCTACGCGTTCGACTCTCGCGTGGGAGCAGTGATTCGCCTTCGAGCGCGAGGAGGCCAGGAGGTGCGGCGTCCGCGACATGTCGCATGGCTTCCTGCAGCTGCCCCTCGTCATGCACGATGAGGACCAGGAGGCGGAGGCCGCCTACCAGCCACCAACGGCGGCTGTCCTCCGGGAGAGCGAGGAGAAGGAGCGATGCAAGGATGATGATGAGGAGGAGGCTACTTACCAGGCGCGCATGGCGGAGGCCATGGCGCTCTCCGCGGCTGGCGATTGCATCGTGCCACCACTGGCCCCGCCGTCCCCCGCCAAGGCCGAGCCGGCGCCGCCCCCCACCGAACCTGTCGAGTGCTACTCTTGGACCGGGGTGGCGCACGAGTGGGTTAGCGCGCCACCGGTCTTGCTAGGGGCGACGCCGGAGCAGCAGCAGGCCTACCTCGAGTAACGGCGTTAGCAAGGGCTGGCTGAGGAGCACGCGAGGGCTAGTACCTCAAAATGCTGGAGCGTGACGCTGAGGAGGTGCGCCGCGAGGCGGAGGAGGAGGAGGAGCGCCGTGAACGCGCTAGCTCGTCCAAGCTGGCGGCGGACGACGTCGCTAGAGCTTGGTCAACGGCGATCCCGTGGGCTGGCCCTGCGCCGACGCTCATCGACCTCACCGGCTCCGGCGACGCCTAGGGAAGCGCGCCGGGCTCCTAGTAGTCTGTAGTTTTATCTACTGTTTTATTAATGTAATAGTGGACTATCAGCCGCCTTTCTGGCCGGCATTAATGTTTAATTAATGTTTTTATTTTCAAAATGTGTGATAGAATGTTCTTTTTCGCGCTGGCTAAAAGATGGGTCGAGCCAACGTTGGGTGCAAGCGCCGACCCAAATGCAAAAGGGGACATGGGTGTCCGCCGGGCCGACCCAAACAGACAAAATATGGACAAAAAGGCCGGCCGTTTGGGTCGGCGCGTTGGAGTTGCTCTTACATGTCATCTCTCTGATTCTCTCCTCATCTTCATTTTTAGGTATGTGGGTGTCACCTATCTGGTGTGCTAATATGTAATAGTATGTTGAAAAAAACAGATTCAAATATCAGTGTGAACGAATGAACACTGTAGCTTCCAACATACTTTTGTGAGCTGGCTTCCTACTTACACCGGTGAAGATCGACCAGTATATGGTGGACTCGGCGTGCAGCAGGTGCAGTACTCGCTCGCCCTTGGATGGTAGTAATTTAGTTTAGAAGGACGGCCCCACCACTTAAAATCAGGGGGGCCAATTAAATTAGCGCACGTCTCAACCCCGTGAATGTCCGCTGGAATTTGACCGTGAATGTAGCATTATCGCTGCCAGTGTAAGCTGGGCTCCGGTTGCGGTCGAATCCAACGACGGTGGTTTCTGTTGGCATCGTATCCTTATTGCAGGCGTTGTGGTGCGGTGGTCGTCTTCCGTCATGTTTGCTCTCCTCTGGAGGAAACTGTGATCCCGTGTCTCCCTGATCAGGTGATGGTATGGCAAAATGTCACATTCCCACATTCCGGATCAGGCGTTGTGGTTCCGTCGGTGGTCCGTGTGGGCCATGCGGGAGGTGGTGTTTTGTCTACATGATCTTGGCTCATCCATGCCCTGAAGTGGGTTTGATGTTTTCATCCGAAGCCGGATTAGCAAGGTTCCATCCTACATTGGATCTCCTCGTTCCCACCTCTCCCCTTTCGGGGTGTGGTTGGGTGGCTACCAGACAGCCAACGTTCAAGGCACTTCGCCTTGCTTGCTTAGAGGAAAATGGAAGCTGACCTCCTGATTTATGCTAGCTACGCTGATGAGTTTGTGGTGGTTGTCGGGTGGTGTATTTGCGGCCTGTTTGTGTATGATGATGCTCTGAGCTCTTCTTCGGCGGTGTGTTTCTCGCGTTCTTGCTCCTGCGCTCCTTGGTGTGTCTCTGCTAGGCGATGTCAAATGACTACGTCTGTGGCACATAGGTGTCATGGCGTGGCGTGTCGTTGCGGACCCACCCACGCCGGTAGGTGAAGGACGAGCCGGCGTCCCCGCCACGAACCGCGGCCTCCACATTGGCGGACGCGTGAAGCAAGAGACGACGTCCCCCCAGTGCCTCTGCCGCGTGAAGGAGAAGCCGCACAGCCGCTACGCGCGGATGGGCGGTCCCTCATCGCCAATGCCGCGCGAAGGAGGAGCTGCCGCCCGCAATCGCCAAGGCGCGTGGCCGCATGCTCCACTATCTCGGAGGCGGCGGTTACAGCGGTGCCTCCGGCTCTTAGGCTGTGATATCCAAGGCAGAGCGCGCGGCGTGGCGGCAGGCAAGGTACGACTGGCAATGCCAGTTGTTGCTCCGAGTTTGCCAAGACGGACATGGCGCTGGAGTGGGTCCGCAACGACCCTGACCTCGCCGCCGCATGGGCGCTTGACCGCTCCGTCACCACCGCGGAGACGGCCACCGCCACCTTGACGGCGAGCTCGCCAAGATTGGCGAGGAGTGGTCGCCCAGCGACTGCTCCGCGAATGCCGGCCGCAGCAAGGCCGCCATTAGGGCTCCACAGACCACGTCGACAGTGGACACGACTGCCCTCCGCAGGGCGTAGTAGGAGGCGGAGCGGCTCCTCCGCGACTGGCAGGCAGCCGCCCGACAAGGGTGTCGTGGCCCTCCGACGTCGTTCCGCCGCTGGAGGAACGAGGACGACGAATGCACTGACACAGACAGCGGTGCGGCAGGGCAGGGCGGCCACGCGTATGACGTGGTCGTCCGATATAGCTTTTAGTTTTTTCTAGTTAAACGGTCAAAATATTGACCTTTTTATGTCAATTATATCGGAACTTGAATGAAAACCATCTGGTTTGCATGAATTACATCTAGTTTAGTTTGAGTTGTTGTGAAAAAGTATGTGGCTAGCATTGGATGGCTGTTTCCCGCATCTGTGTCCCCCCCCCCCTCGTGAACGGACATGGGAGCCTTTTTGTGGGTTGCCGTTGAAGATGCCCCTGTTGGAAATATGTCCTAGAGGCAATAATAAATTAGTTATTATTATATTTCCTTGTTCATGATAATCGTTTATTATCCATGCTATAATTGTATTGAAAGGAAACTCAGATACATGTGTGGATACATAGACAACACCACGTCCCTAGTAAGCCTCTAGTTGACTAGCTCGTTGATCAATAGATGGTTACAGTTTCCTGACAATGGACATTGGATGTCGTTGATAACGGGATCACATCATTAGGAGAATGATGTGATGGACAAGACCCAATCCTAAGCCTAGCACAAAGATCATAGTTCGTATGCTAAAGCTTTTCTAATGTCAAGTATCATTTCCTTAGACCATGAGATTGTGCAACTCCCGGATACCGTAGGAATGCTTTGGGTGTACCAAACGTCACAAGTAACTTGGTGGCTATAAAGGTGCACTACAGGTATCTTCGAAAGTGTCTGTTGGGTTGGCACGAATCGAGACTGGGATTTGTCACTCCGGTTGATGGAGAGGTATCTCTGGGCCCACTCGGTAGGACATCATCATAATGTGCACAATGTGACCAAGGGGTTGATCACGGGATGATGTGTTACGGAACGAGTAAAGAGACTTGCCGGTAACGAGATTGAACAAGGTATCGGCATACCGACGATCGAATCTCGGGCAAGTACAATACCGTTAGACAAAGGGAATTGTATACGGGATCGATTGAGTCCTTGACATCGTAGATCATCCGATGAGATCATCGTGGAACATGGGAGCCAACATGGGTATCCAGATCCTGCTGTTGGTTACTGACCGGAGAACGTCTCGGTCATGTCTGCATGGTTCCCGAACCCGTAGGGTCTACACACTTAAGGTTCAATGACGCTAGGGTTATAAAGGAAGTTTGTATGTGGTTACCGAATGTTGTTCTGAGTCCCGGATGAGATCCCGGACGTCACGAGGAGTTCCGGAATGGTCCGGAGGTAAAGATTTATATATGGGAAGTCCTGTTTTGGTCACCGGAAAAGTTTCAGGTTTTATCGGTAACGTACCGGGACCACCGGGAGGGTCCCGGGGGTCCACCAAGTGGGGCCACCATCCCCGGAGGGCTGCATGGGCCAACTGTGGGAGGGGACCAGCCCCAGGTGGGCTGGTGCGCCCCCCCACAAGGGCCCAAGGCGCCTAGGGTTTGGGGAGGGGGCGCACCCACCTAACTTGGGGGGCAAGTTTCCCCTCTTCCCCCCTTGGCGGCCCCCAGATGGGATCTTGGGCTGGCCGCCGCCCCTAGGGTGGAACCCTAGGTGGGGGCACAGCCCCCCTCTCGCCCTATATATACTTGAGGGTTTTTGGGGCTGCCAACAGATGAGTTTCACCTCTCCCTGGCGCATCCCTACCTCTCTCCCTTCTCCTCTCCCGCGGTGCTTGGTGAAGCACTGCAGGATTGCCACGCTCCTCCATCACCACCACGCTGTTGTGCTGCTGATGGACGGAGTCTTCCTCAACCTCTCCCTCTCTCCTTGCTGGATCAAGGCATGGGAGACGTCACCGGGCTGTACGTGTGTTGAACGTGGAGGTGCCGTCCGTTCGGCACTAGGATCTTCGGTGATTTGGATCATGACGAGTACGACTCCTTCAACCCCGTTCTCTTGAACACTTCTGCTTAGCGATCTACAAGGGTATGTAGATGCACTCTCCTTCCCCTCATTGCTGGTTTCTCCATAGATAGATCTTGGTTACACGTAGGAAAATTTTGAATTTCTGCTACGTTCCCCAACAGTGGCATCATGAGCTAGGTCTATTGCGTAGATTCTATGCACGAGTAGAACACAAAGTAGTTGTGGGCGTTGATTTTGTTCAATATACTTACCGTTACTAGTCCAATCTTGTTTCGACGCTATTGTGGGATGAAGCGGCCTGAACCGACCTTACACGTACACTTACGTGAGACAGGTTCCACCGACTGACATGCACTTGGTGCATAAGGTGGCTAGCGGGTGCCAGTCTCTCCCACTTTAGTCGGAACGGATTCGATGAAAAGGGTCCTTATGAAGGGTAAATAGCAATTGGCATATCACGTTGTGGTTTTGCGTAGGTAAGAAACGTTCTTGCTAGAAACCCATAGCAGCAAGATAAAACATGCAAACAACAATTAGAGGACGTCTAACTTGTTTTTCTAGGGTATGCTATGTGATGTGATATGGTCAAGAAGAATGTGATGAATGATATGTGATGTATGATATTGATCATGTTCTTGTAATAGGAATCACGACTTGCATGTCGATGAGTATGACAACCGGCAGGAGCCATAGGAGTTGTCTTAATTTATTGTATGACCCGCGTGTCATTGAACAAACGCCATGTAATTACTTTACTTTATTGCTAACCAGCCATAGTAGTAGAAGTAATAAGTTGGCGAGACAACTTCATGGAGACACGATGATGGAGATCATGATGATGGAGATCATGGTGTCATGCTGGTGACGATGATGATCATGGAGCCCCGAAGATGGAGATCAAAAGGAGCAAAATGATATTGGCCATATCATGTCACTATTTGATTGCATGTGCTGTTTATCATGTTTATACATATTATTTGCTTAGAACGACGGTAGTAAATAAGATGATCCCTCACTAAAATTTCAAGAAAGTGTTCCCCCTAACTATGCACCGTTGCGAAAGTTCGTCGTTTCGAAGCACCACGTGATGATCGGGTGTGATAGATTCTTACGTTCACATACAACGGGTGTAAGCCAGATTTACACACGCGAAACACTTAGGTTAACTTGACGAGCCTAGCATGTACAGACATGGCCTCGGAACACAAGAGACCGAAAGGTC
The DNA here is from genome assembly GCF_002162155.2 of Triticum dicoccoides. Lineage (NCBI taxonomy): Eukaryota > Viridiplantae > Streptophyta > Magnoliopsida > Poales > Poaceae > Triticum > Triticum dicoccoides. Next base: position 737,409,497 of record NC_041386.1, on the reverse strand, counting down.
GAGCATGAGTCGTATAGTAGATACGATCAACATATAGATGTTCACCGATGATGACTAGTCCATCTCACGTGATGATCGGACACGGCCTAGTTGATTCGAATCATGTAATCACTTAGATGACTAGAGGGATGTCTATCTGAGTGGGAGTTCATTAGATGAACTTAATTATCCTGAACATAGTCAAAAGCCCTTTGCAAATTATCTCATAGCTCGCGCGTTAGTTCTACTGTTTTAGAAATGTTCCTAGAGAAAATATAGTCGAAAGTTGACAGTAGCGATTATGCGATCAGTAGAAAGCTTATGTCCTTAATGCACCGCTCAGTGTGCAGAACCCCAAACGTCGTCTGTGGATGTTGCGAACATCGTACATACACGTTTTGATAACTACGTGATAGTTCAGTTAAACGGTTTAGAGTTGAGGCACCAAAGACGTTTTTCGAAACGTCGCGGAACATATGAGATGTTTCAAGGGCTGAAATTGCGATTTCGGGCTCGTGCCCACGTCAAGAGGTATGAGACCTCCGACGATTTTCTTAGCCTGCAAACTAAGGGAGAAAAGCTCAATCGTTGAGCTTGTGCTCAGATTGTCTGAGTGCAACAATCACTTGAATCGAGTGGGAGTTGATCTTCCAGATGAGATAGTGATGTTTCTCCAAAGTCATTGCCACCAAGCTGCTAGAGCTTCATGATGAACTATAACAAATCAGGGATAGATATGATGATCCTTGAGATATTCACGATGTTTGACACCGCGAAAGTAGAAATCAAGAAGGAGCATCAATTGTTGATGGTTAGTGAAACCACTAGTTTCAAGAAGGGCAAGGGCAAGAAGGGGCACTTCATGAAACGGCAAATCAGTTGCTGCTCCAGTGAAGAAACCCAAGGTTGAACCCAAACCCGAGACTAAGTGCTTCTGTAATAAGGGGAACAGCCACTGGAGCAGAATTACCCTAGATACTCGATAGATAAGAAGGCTGGCAAGGTCGGTAGAAGTATATTGGATATACATTATGTTAATATGTACTTCACTAGTACTCCTAGTAGCACCAGGGTATTAGATACCGGTTCGGTTGTTAAGTGTTAGTTACTCGAAATAAAAGCTACGGAATAAACGGAGACTAGCTAAAGGTGACCTGACGATATGTGTTGGAAGTGTTTCCAAGGTTGATGTGATCAAGCATCGCACGCTCCCTCTACCATCGATATTGGTGTTAAACCTAAATAATTGTTATTTGGTGTTTGCGTTGAGCATAGACATGATTGGATTATGTCTGTCGCAATACGGTTATTCATTTAAGGAGAATAATGGTTACTCTGTTTATTTGAATAATACCTTCAATGGTCTTGCACCTAAAAGGAATGGTTTATTGAATCTCGATCGTAGTGATACACATTTTCATGCCAAAAGATATAAGATAGTAATGATAGTACCACTTACTTGTGGCACTGCCAAGTAAGTCATATTGGTGTAAAACGCATGAAGAAGCTCCATGTTGATGGATCTTTGGACTCACTCGTTTTTGAAAAGTTTGAGACATGCAGACCATGTCTATTGGTGTATACGCATGAAGAAACTCCATGCAGATGGATCGTTTGGACTCACTTGATTTTGAATCACTTGAGATATGCAAATCATACCACATAGGCAAGATGACTGAAAAGCCTCGTTTTTCAGTAAAATGGAACAAGATAGCAACTTGTTGGAAGTAACACATTTTGATGTGTGCAGTTCAATGAGTGCTGAGGCATGCAGTGAATATCGTTGTGTTCTTACTTCACGAATGATTTAAGTAGATGCTGTGTATATTTACTTGATGAAACACAAATCTGAATTATTGAATGGTTCAAGTAATTTCAGAGTGAAGTTGAAGATCATCGTGACAAGAGGATAAAATGTCTATGATATGATCATAGAGATGAGTATCTGAGTTACGAGCTTTGGCACGCAATTAAGACATTGTGGAAATTGTTTCACAATTAATACCGCCTGGAACACCATAATGTGATGGTGTGTCCGAAGATCATATTTGCACCCTATTGGATATAGTGCGTACCATGATGTATCTTATCGAATTACCACTATCGTTCACGGGTTAGGCATCAGAGATAACCGCACTCACTTTAATAGGGCACCACGTAATTCCGTTGAGATGGCACCGTTTGAACTATGGTTTGGAGAAACCTAAGTTGTTGTTTCTTAAAAGTTTGGGGCTGCGACGCTTATGTGAAAAAGTTTCATCGTGATAAGCTCGAACCCAAAACCGATAAATACATCTTCATAGGATACCCAAAATGGTTGGGTATACCTCCTATCTCAGATCCGGAAGCAAAACTAATTGTTTCTAGAAACGGGTCCTTTCTCGAGGAAACGTTTCTCTCGAAAGAATTGAGTGGGAGGATGGTGGAGACTTGATGAGGTTATTGAACCGTCACCTCAACTAGTGTGTAGCAGGGCACAGGAAGTTCTTCCTGTGGCGGCTACACCAATTTAAGTAGAAGCTTATGATAGTGATCATGAAGTTTCGGATCAAGTCACTACCGTACCTCGTAGGGTGACAAGGATGCGTACTACTTCAGAGTGGTACGCAATCCTGTCTTAGAGGTCATGTTGCTAGACAACAATGAACCTATGAGCTATGGAGAAGCGATGGTGGGCCCGGATTCTAATGAATGGCTCGAGGCCATAAAATCCGAGAAAGGATCCATGACTTTGGAAGAAATACTTGATGGTCGTAAGGCCGTTGGGTACAGATGGATTTTAAAAGGAAGACAGACAATGATGGTAAGAATCACCATTAAGAAAGCTTGACTTGTCGTTAAGATGTTTTCCGACAAGTTCAAGGAGTTGACTACGGTGAGGCTTTCTCACTCGTAGCGATGCTAAGAGTCTGTTGGAAATGGATTAGCAGTTACTGCATTATTTATGAAATCTTGCAGATAGAATGTCAAAACATTGTTTCCTCCACAATTTTCTTGAGGAAAGGTTGTATGTGATACAACTAGAAGGTTTTGACAAATCCTGAAGAACGCTAACAAATATGCAAAACTCCAGCAATCCTTCTAAGGACTGGAGTAAGCATCTCGGAGTTGGAATGTACGCTTTGATAAGATGATCAAAGATTTTGGGTTTATACAAAAGTTTATGAGAAACTTGTATTTCCAAAGAAGTGAGTGGGAGCGCTATAGAATTTTTGATGAGTATATGTTGTTGACATATTGTTGATCAGAAATGATGTAGAATTTCTGGAAAGCATATAGGGTTGTTTGAAAGGTGTTTTTCAAATAGAAAACCTGGATTAAGCTACTTGAACATTGAGCATCAAGATCTATGAGGATAGATCAAAAACGCTAAATGGTACTTTCAAATGAGCACATACCTTGACATGATCTTGAAGGTGTTCAAGATGGATCAGTCAAAGAAGGAGTTCTTGCCAGAATTGTAAGGTATGAAGTTAAGAGTTAAAGCTCGACCACAGAAGAAGAGAGAGAAAGGACGGAGGTCGTCCCCTATGCTTCAGACGTAGGCTCTATAGTATGCTATGCTGTGTACCGCACCGGAAGTGTGCCTTGCCATGAGTCAGTCAAGGGATACAAGAATGATCCAGGAATAGATCATTGGACAGCGGTCAAAATTGTCCTTGGAGTAAATAAAGGACATGTTTCTCGATTATGGAGGTGATAAAGAGTTCGGCGTAAAGGGTTACGTCGATGCAAGCTTTAACACCTATCTAAATGACTCTCAGTAGCAAACCAGATACGTATAGTGGAGCAACCATTTTGGAATAGCTCCAAGTGGAGCGTGGAAGCAGCATTTACAATATGACATAGAGAATTGTGAAGCACATACGGATCTGAATGTTACAGACCCGTTGACTAAAACCTCTCTCACAAGCAAAACATGATCAAACCCTAGAACTCATTGAGACTTAATCACATGGTGATGTGAACTAGTTTAAGACACTAGTAAATTCTTTGGATGTTGGTCACATGGCGATGTGACCTATCAGTGTTAATAACATGGCGATGTGAACTAGATTATTGACTCTAGTGCAAGTGGGAGACTGTTGGAAATATGCCCTAGAGGCAATAATAAATTAGTTATTATTATATTTCCTTGTTCATGATAATCGTTTATTATCCATGCTATAATTGTATTGAAAGGAAACTCAGATACATGTGTGGATACATAGACAACACCATGTCCCTAGTAAGCCTCTAGTTGACTAGCTCGTTGATCAATAGATGGTTACGGTTTCCTGACCATGGACATTGGATGTCGTTGATAACGGGATCACATCATTAGAAGAATGATGTGATGGACAAGACCCAATCCTAAGCCTAGCACAAAGATCGTAGTTCGTATGCTAAAGCTTTTCTAATGTCAAGTATCTGGGTACCGTAGGAATGCTTTAGGTGTACCAAACGTCACGTAACTGGGTGGCTATAAAGGTGCACTACAGGTATCTCCGAAAGTGTCTGTTGGGTTGGCACGAATCGAGACTGGGATTTGTCACTCCGGTTGACGGAGAGGTATCTCTGGGCCCACTCGGTAGGACATCATCATAATGTTCACAATGTGACCAAGGGGTTGATCACAGGATGATGTGTTACGGAACGAGTAAAGAGACTTGCCGGTAACGAGATTGAACAAAGTATCGGCATACCGACGATCGAATCTCGCGTAAGTACAATACCGTTAGACAAAGGGAATTGTATACGGGATCGATTGAGTCCTTGACATCGTGGTTCATCCGATGATATCATCGTGGAACATGTGGGAGCCAACATGGGTATCCAGATCCTGCTGTTGGTTATTGACCGGAGAACGTCTCGGTCATGTCTGCATGGTTCCCGAACCCGTAGGGTCTACACACTTAAGGTTCGATGACGCTAGGGTTATAAAGGAAGTTTGCATGTGGTTACCGAATGTTGTTCGGAGTCCCGGATGAGATCCCGTATGTCACGAGGACTTCCGGAATGGTCCGGAGGTAAAGATTTATATATGGGAAGTCTTGTTTTGGTCACCGGAAAAGTTTCGGGTTTTATCGTAACGTACCGGGACCACCGGGAGGGTCCCGGGGGTCCACCAAGTGGGGCCACCATCCCCGGAGGGCTGCATGGACCAAGTGTGGGAGGGGACCAGCCCTAGGTGGGCTGGTGCGCCCCCCCACAAGGGCCCAAGGCGCCTAGGGTTTGGGGAGGGGGCGCACCCACCTAACTTGGGGGGCAAGCTTCCCCTCTTCCCCCTTGGCCGCCCCCCCAGATGGGATCTTGGGCTGGCCGCCGCCCCTAGGGTGGAACCCTAGGTGGGGGCGCAGCCCCCCCTCTCCTCCCTATATATACTTGAGGGTTTTTGGGGCTGCCAACAGATGAGTTCCACCTCTCCCTGGCGTAGCCCTACCTCTCTCCCTTCTCCTCTCCCACGGTGCTTGGCGAAGCCCTGCAGGATTGCCACGCTCCTCCATCACCACCATGCCGTTGTGCTGCTACTGGATGAAGTCTTCCTCAACCCCTCCCTCTCTCCTTGCTGGATCAAGGCATGGGAGACGTCACCGGGCTGTACGTGTGTTGAACGCGGAGGTGCCGTCCGTTCGGCACTAGGATCTCCGGTGATTTGGATCACGATGAGTACGACTCCTTCAACCCCGTTCTCTTGAACGCTTCCGCTTAGCGATCTAAAAGGGTATGTAGATGCACTCTCCTTCCCCTCGTTGCTGGTTTCTCCATAGATAGATCTTGGTGACACGTAGGAAAATTTTGAATTTCTGCTACGTTCCCCAACAACCCCTAGCATTGCATCCATCGTTGCATGGGACGATTTGGGCCCCAGGCAGCCCAAGCCATTGCCTGGGGCATCAGAAAATTTCTCGGCCTATATTTAAAAAAAATTACTTCGGCCTGGGGCGTAGCCCAGTTCCAAGCCCAGGCAGCCCAGGCCGACTCACCCGCTCACTGCACGAACTCGCACGAACTAGAAGCAGACGCCCTCTTCCCCTGACCCGACGAACCCTAAACCGTCGCTGGTCGCTGCCCGCCGCAAGCCGGCACCGACTACCATCGCCGGTCAGCTTTGTCCGGCAGCGCCACCCGGCTCCCCCTTCCAGTCTCCGCCTGCGACTCCTGCCCTGTCCGGCCCATCGTGTCCATTGAGGGCACGAGGCTGCAGCCTACAGGCTGCCCGACGTCCGGCGATGTAGTCCTCATTCCTCAGTCCTCACTTCCTGCCACATTGTCACTATTTATAGATGATTTTAGTTGTAGAAACCGATGGTTTGATGCCCTGTTTTGTTTGTAGATATCACATTGTCATTATTTGATGATGATTTTAGTTGTTAGATGCCATTGTTTGTCTTTTTGTTAGATGTAGAAACTGATTTTGACATCGAGAAAATTTTATTTCTCTAAATTTTTACAGGAACGCAAGATGAGTAATAGAAACGAGACATTGAATTCTTTATTTTTTCATGTTCGAAACACCGAAACAGCGGAAACAGGTCCTTCAACTCAAACGATTGATAATACCCCTAATGTTAGAGCTGAACTCAAACTCGGTGATGTTGAATCTGACCACGGTAAGAGAATACCAATTGCAATGATCTTGGTCACCTTGCCATAAATATGGTTAAAAGTGATATGTAGATAGCTTTTCCTTTGTTTACTGTCTTGTTGAGTTAGCATTGATTTTACCTGTTGCAGTTTGCAACAGTGGAAAGGGCATTCTCAGCAATGAGCATTATCAAGGCTGGATTGAGGAACAAAATGGGTGATGATTGGATGAATCATAGAATGGTATGTTACATTGGGCAAGATGTATTTGTTAGTATTGGAGAATCAAAGATCATCAAACTATTTCAAGGTTATCGCACACGTAAATGCGTTTTACCTGATATATTATGCACTGACTCGCATTTCAAAATCGATGATTGAAGGTTTACCTTCTTCTGCTATTGAAGATGTAGTCATGGGAGGCTCAGATGTACCAATCCTTTGATTTGCTATCAATCTTTTGTATCATCAATATATTGTCTTTTAATTTGTCTTGCTTTATTAGTTGACGCATCATGGAACAAATGCTGCCATTGAATATCATGTTGGTTTTTCTTATTAGTTATGCAACATAGATTGACTTTTGTATGCCTTTAAACTGGAGTTTTCTTTGGGTAGTTTTTAGCCCTTATTTTCTCACCTGGGGCGTCGGCAAATCCTGGGTCCAAACCCACACACTCATTTGGCGCTTATTTCTAGTGAAGTTCGCTCGCTGGCAACAGACACACATATGAGTCCATCTCCTCCGAGACAAGAAAACAAAAAGAATCGGACCACAGCTATCCATCCCGATTTAAAACAAAACTCAAAACTCACGAATCAAATAGTCACATCATTCTGATTTTAAATACTAGTCATCAACCCGTGCAACTGCACGGGCTAGGATTTTACATGATAAAGAGAAGAATAAAAATTGCAACTGAAATAAGGTATTATATTTGGAAAATGATTACTCAGAAACATGTAATGTTGTTTATTAATTATAGTTGTGTCAAGATGTATTCATTGGGATTCCTATGTTAATTTGTTACCATCAAATATTTTCATAATTGTATCACACAAAGTTTGTTAGCCAATCACAAAGGTAGTGTTGCTTTTCAATACGTACTCCACTAAGGATTGTCTCAGAACAATATGAAAAAATTACTATGTTGCACAACGTCCTGCCCATATGTTTTACACTTAGTTTGGCTAAAAGTACTATATTGCATTGACATTTGTTTTCTTTGCCCCTTACCGTTGATTTATTATGATTCAGAATTTTGCAATACATCTCAAGGAATAAATTAAAATAATTATAGGTAACTCAAAACTTGCAAGGAGGAAATTCGAGGAAAATACGAGCAATATCAGGGAACAAAGAAACTTGAAGCGCTTAGTTTTTAGGATCCACGGTCACTGAACTATGATGTGATTATATAATCTTCTGTAAAAAATTAGGCACAAAAATAGACAAAATAGAATCGAATAAATACTAAAACAGGGAACAGTCGGTGTGGGCTGTCGGAATAGTAGATTTCATCACAATAACAAAGGCATCCTAAATAATGCGAGATTATTTATGCAGATGCAATAATCATTAGCAGTGTAATCCTGCTCAAGAAATAAAAAGCTGCAAATATTGCTATGGAAAGAGAAGTTCCGAAACATGTCTAACAAACGACACAAACTGTACCAAGACTAAACCATTTTAACTACTTTCAAAAATCATTACTCCATAGTTACAACGTGAATGTTACTCCACTGTTGTTTCCCTATGCATGGTATCAAAAAAATGACATTAGAGCATGTATTGGAAGTAAAATATAGGGCTCATTGGTGGGAATGAAAAAGACACTGTATACAAATTCGACCAAAGGAAGGGTGGAATTAGTATTACGAAGGCCAAAATTTCGCAAAATCTAACATGTGCCATACACACAACACGTACAGAAAGAAAATAGAATATCCAACTGATTCCATTTGCTAACATGGGTGTCATATAAAAACATCTGTAAAGCCTGCTCTAGTGCTCAAAGTACTTAAACTTGATAACTAACATACTGGTGTTTATGAATTATTGTAGTAGCGCCACTGCAGGGATTACAATGTTCTGCTGGAGGCCATGCCTATCCTTCTGGATCTCATCTACACATCTGTAAAGCCATCTATATTTCTTACTGCGATCTGACTGAGTTATTTGATCCATTCATGTAACAACGCTAATGCAGGGACTACATAGTGCTGTTGGATGAGATGAATGCCAAACCATGTGGATGGACGGTCGAAAAATCCAGGAAGTTAGCCTAATCATTTGCATGGATGATGGTCTTCGAAATAAATATTACACTATAGACATAATATTGACAAATCCGAGAAGTTAGTATAACTTTAATGTCAACTACACCCGTATATAT
>NC_041386.1:737375481-737400429 GCF_002162155.2 Triticum dicoccoides | reverse complement strand
TAGATTTAATTATTATGTATTCAAAACAAACAATAGAAGTGATCGAAATCATGTCCATGCGAAAATGTCAACTAATTACTTTGGCTAACATAGGGAAAATATCTATAAGCCCTCCACTAAACTCAAAGTGTATTTTTTTTCTCAAATACAAACTCAAAGTGTACTGGCGCTGTTGTTTGATTGATCCATGCTGGGAATCCAAATGCCACTGTCAGGACTAATTATGTGCTGCCGCTGGAGATGTAGAACAGCCCTGCTGGTTCTCGGCTGCTCCCTATTGATAATCTGATCATGAGCCAACAAGCCTTGATTTCGCACATATATATATGGGTTCTAACTTACTGCCAACTGAATACTCTTTTGGATTCGGTTGGACATAACATGATTGGATCAAACAAAGTACTTGCAAGAAATTGATGATTGACTTTAAACTAATGACACACAGGAGCCTTTTTTGGTACATCTAAAACTAAATATTAGATGAGTTGGTTTATATACTTGAAGGCTGTGGTTTTTACTCAACCATGTTTGTTGTACACTTTCAGCAAGATGCAGAACTCCAAACCGGAACAAAAGAAAGCAGACAATAACGAAGAATACACATCACAGCCCACCAAACTGAACCTTTCAACATAATTTTATTCAAGGATGCACTGGATGATGATTTTTCCTCCGATTTTTCCAGCTCCTTCATGGCCAAGAACACCACAATATGAAATCACAGCCCGGCAGCAGCAGCACGACAATTTGAGGCTTTGCTATATGGCAGCGGTAGTGGAGGAAGTCAAGCACAGGCGTGTGGAGCAGTTGGACCTCGAAGAGTAGTGGCAGCTACATGGACGAGGAGAGCTATTGAAGGTATGTGTAGGATAAACAAATTGAGAAACCTATGGATGATTACCTTACATTGTGTGTTCCTCCATTAATTGTCGAAAGAACAAATTCTCCTCCTACCAGAGATAATAATTTGTAATCAAATATATACCTTTGCAAAAGAAAGGACATCGGAGATGAGCCTCCATGTCGAGATCAGAACCACAGATGTGGAGACGCATACTGAAAAACACGTGGAACAGGCGAGATGGTGGCGAGCTGGTCTACCTAGCCTTGCAATAATGCGACCATCAAGAATACCATGATCCAGACTACTGCAGCCAATTGTTTGTAGGAAAACGTAGCCTCCAAGATCAAAACATCACGCTTAAGGGGAGGCTGCAGAGCAGCATGAGGGCATGGCCAATGCTCCACCGTGGAGTGATGCCCCAGGCCCCCAGCTATCCAGGTAGGTTCGGATGGTCCAGCATGCTGCTTGCAGGCCAAAGCGGCATCCAGCAGAAGAACCGGATTCCTCGGCTGAGAAAGGTAAGAAAGCAAGGGAAAAAGCAAGCCAGTGAGATGTGCTGCTCATGATCTTCCCATTCTGGGCAACAGAGCAGTGAAAACGCTGATGAGAGAGATGGAAAAAGTGCTCACCAATGATGGCAGCTTGGGGTCACGGGTTGGGCACAGGCTAGATGAAACCATTGTCCTCGCCGGTTCGTGCACATGTGGAGCATGGGGCAGCACCTAGGTGCTGCCTCCATTGTACATGCCCTGAGAGATAGATGAAGACATGACGTGGGACTCCTCTTTTTTTTATGACAGGACTCTATTTTTTTTAGTTGGACTCCTTCGAACTCCTCTATTTTTCTAGTTGGACGTGGGACTCCTTTTTTTCCTTTGCTGTATCCTGGACATTGTAACATGTACGTACTCAGCCTGGACTTCTCTTTCCTCTTGTAAAAAAAACAAAAAATGTTTTTTTTCTATTATAACATATATGGACTCTTTGCTTATATCGTTTAATCTGGTTCGCATAATTATGATCTAATGGCTACTTTAAAGTACTTTCGAGGATTAACATGGAGACTCGTATGGTGCTTCCAATTAGTAAATATAAGGTAGTCCACATTGTAGGCAAGAGAACTTCTGGATGAAGTGAAGTCGAAGAGACGGTCATCTTTTAACTCGCGGAGTCAATTAGAGCTTTGTGGCATGTGTCGTATGAAAAGTTTAGTCTTCAAGACCAATGTTGCACACACAGATTGTAATTATGAGTGGCTCATAAGGCCTTGCACAATGCTATGTGCTTAGGGAGATGCTTAGAAAAATAAACTAGGTTTTTCTAAAGCACCCGTGACTATTTCTATAGAAGAGGCGCCTAATTAAGTGCCCATCCAGTATAAATAAGCACCGGTGCTTAAGGAAAATCTGCTTTATTTCTCTAAGCACCTACACTAAGCATCTTGAATTGTATAAGGCCTAAGAAATTTCATGGGGTAAGGCCAGAAAAATAATATCTTTACAACGAAGCCTCATGTGTGTAACTGTTGTCTGCATCAAAAATTGTAGTTTGCCCCCTCTCCCTCACAGGAAACAGAGAAGGAGAGAACATTTTTTACGCTAGAAAAGGAGAGAGCTTTTTTTTTTGAGGGTATAGAAAAGGAGAGAGCTTCACCCCAGTTTTGGGGAAATGGAAAAAAGTAGAACAAATAATGAGCCAGCCCAGCCGGCTCACCCTAGTTCTGTCCACCGCCGAAGCGCCGCCCCACCCGCACAGCCTTCCCCCGGCATGCGGTCTGGCTAGGTCGCAGCACGCACAGCGGCAACATGGGGGCGGATGGGAGAGGCGAGGCCTTCCTATTACTGGTCGACCACCTAATCCCTTCATGCTGTAGAGAATGTCAGAAATTTCAACCTGCAGGTACATCGAATCACCGCGTTAGCACCTCTTATGCAATCAACTTACCATCCCCGAATTTGATGTGGCAACATTTGACAAGGGAGACTAATTTACGAGGGGCCTCGGGTGCAAGTCACTAGCCGCCGGGGGCTCCCCTCCTTCCCACCCTCCCTCCGCCGCCGCCGAAGGACACCACCGGCCTATAGCCCGGGGGCTGACTTCCCACTCTCCTGCGCCATGGGGGCGGTGCACAGCCCCGCGGCGTGGGTGGCACGGCTGATCTGGCATTGGTGGCGCGGCGGGCCTGCCTTCCGGCGGCGGCGCGGCGGCTGCCTCGGCCTAGGGAGGCGATGGCGGCGGGTGCGGCGGCCGGCCCTGCTTCGGGCAGCGGCCTTAGCGGCGGTCAGCGGCGGCGGCCGGGTCTGCGGCGACAGACCATCTGACCTCGGATCGGCGGTGGCGGCATGGAGGTCCTGGTGGTTGGGTCGTCACCATGCGTGTTGTGCCCTCCGGACAGATCTGATCTGGCCGGTGCGGCCTGCTCGATGTGCGGCGGCTCGTCACCATGCGTGTTGTGCCCTCCGGACAGATCTGATCTGGCCGGTGCGGCCTGCTAGATGTGCGGCGGCTCAGATCGGCGGCGACCCGTGCACACGATGCTTGATGGAGGTTCTTCGAGCGGATCCGGGTGAAAACCTCGTGCTCGGCTTGATGCCAAGACCGGCGTTGGCGACACCCTTTTGAGTCATGACCTTCTTGAAGGCATCGCCGTGGAGAAACTCCAGACCTCTATCCGCTACCTCCGGGGGAAACCCTAGATCAGTAGATCGGATGACGGCGGCGCGTTGGTGTCGTTTCCTCCTTGGGGGCGTCATTCTTGGAGGCGTACACGGGATCGAGGGACCAGTGGGCGGCTTTATTGGTGGAGCGGTGCTTCATCCTACACATTGATGACGGCGGATCTCAGCGGCGTGGTGCAGTGGAGACTCGGCTCCTGATGCATGGTGATGGACTCGCGCAGGAGGAGGCAGTTGTCTGGCGTCATGGTGGCGTCGATGGCAGAGGGACCTGACAAGGTAGAAGCCTCAATATCTGGTCTGAAGACGGACCTGTGGAAGATGGCGGCGACGACACATGTGAGTGCGTCAGACCAGTTTTTGCCCCAGACCAGGTATGTGGCTCGGCTGGGGCTTCTGGCTTTTGATGATAGGCTTAGGTGAGTGGTCCGGGTATTTGGCCCAGGTAGCACCCCTTCATCATATGGATAGGAGTAGTGGCATATGTTGCCAAGATGGCGGATTCAGGCATATTGTTGTAATACTTTGTAAGGTACTCGAGAATAATCAATAAACTGGCCGTATGCATCTCCCAGATGCAGAGGCAGGGGGTCATCCTCCTTTTTTTTAAGAAGGTGCAAGTCACTATGAATAAGCCATTTCTCCAGTCATCACAAAGGAAGCTAATACAAATTTAAATATGGCCCAACCAATTTTTTTTCGTCGCTTCAGATTAACTAGTGGTGTCATTTAATCAGTTTCGGTATTTATGCAGGAGAACAGAGCGCACTGTGCTTAGCAGATTTGGGCAGAGATGGCACCCACCTTCTAAATGGACCAATCTGCAGTTTCAGACGGTTGCATCAGAATCAGATCGTATGTGTGCCTCTGCCTCAGCCATGCTCTTGAAACCTTGTCTGAATTCCAATTCTAGCAAGCCTCAACTCATTAGCAAATTGGCATTGGCAATCCACCGCGAACCACAATTGGATGTACTTCACATCTAATAACTGTTAGTAGGAAATGTTCAGAACACCCAACATATGTACAATCAAAAGCTTAACACTAAGCAGTTACAGCAAGTAGTAGAGATGAAGCAAGCAACAATATTACCTTTTGGGGAAAAGGCAGATCCCTGGGCTCACAGTCAACGGATCCTAGCAAACTGCAAAAGAGTCTGTGGAATCCATGAGACTGAAGATAAAGATGGTTGGACCATATTAGAACAAGGAGACTTGGAGCACACACACCTCAGATATAGTCAGGCTCAGAGTCATTGTGTAACGTAAACGCGTATACATAGGAGGGGGCCTCAATGCTCTATGCTTTCGGGAGGTAGTTGGGGGCACATGGTGCCATGACAACCTCCCGGACTTGTTCGGGGAGGTCCTCCGGCTCCCCGGGACTAGGCGCGCCCCTATTTGGGTCGCGCTAGGTACCCTTGCCTGGTCCCTTTGGTGTACCCGCAATAAATTAGTCGTTGAACGTGTGATTCCGTCCCGTGTGACTGATGTGATCTACAAAATGTGTGGCTTCTTACAGCTTTGGAGACCGCTGAGTAAGCGGAGCGATCGAGTCGTCATCGACAACATCATGACGGGTCTTCGTGCCTCGGCGGCGTCTTTTGCTCCTCCCCCACCACCTCCCCCGCCTCCTCCTGAGCCAGATTAGCGTCTCCTAGTACTCTTTTTTGGGGCTTGTCTTGCTGTGCCCCCAGCATGATTCTATGTCTTATTATACTTGTACTTGATGTTGGATGCTTGATGTTGGATGCTTGGTGGTATGCTTTATAATATAAAGCGGGGGGAAACCCTTTTTCGTTAATGCTCTATGCTTCCAGACTCAGACTTGAGTGAACACAAGAGGGTAGGAGCCTCCTTAGAAACTTCTTTGTGCTGGGATCTGATTCTGGTGCTTTAGTTGTTCCAATGAATTTCTGTGGGATAGAGGAGACCAAGTGGAAATACTCCCCACCTTCTCTGAATCGTCTTTCCAACTCCGGGCAGTATTCTATTCTTAAAGATTCGAGGGCTGGCAACCGCTCCAGCAGACCATGCGAGAATTCCTCTACAGCTGGACAGTTAAAAATCTCCAAAATCCTAAGAAAAGTGAGGCCACACATCCCATCAGGCAGCTCTTTTAGGCCAGCGCAGCTATACACGTTTAGATACATCAGATTGGCAAGATATCCAAGGTTCGAAATGAACAAACTCTTCAGGGACAGCAGAAGGGTCTCCGCCTCAGATGATGAAGTGTTCACCTCCAGGTTATCAAAAACTTTCGATAAACAGACTGCAAAGGCGATCCATGCATTGGAGCTCCTCTGTTGGCCAGTGGACAAGATTGCTGCATCTCTCAAACGTCAGCCTCTCCACGAACGAAAAGCATTTCCAAGCCAGAAGGCGTGATCTGGACAATCCGGAGCTTGTGACCAAGCTGCTAGGGCCTTCCAAAGTCAAATGCATAAGGTTTTTAGCAGGTCTTTGAATTTGCCATTTCTGGACATCTGGAGGCAACAGAGGCAACATGGCTATGTCTTTCAGATACCCAAGAGTTAAATCGAGGAGATATGGCCAAGAGCCGAAACGGATGCACGTAAAAGCTAAATCGGCTGCAGTATTGTGAACTCCAGCTATTCCCAAAACGCTTACCATGGGGGTCATTGGGATACTTTCAAGCATGGGGCAATTTTCGATCCTTAGCTCTTGAAGCACCGGGAACCTTACGTAGCTATTATGAGGCTCTCCCACACTAGTTTCTGCCCATATCTGCAGTCTTGGTAACTCAATTAACTTCAACTTCTTCAACCTTGGGAAAAACTGCATAGGGTCAATGCATCCTCCAGCTTCCACATCAAGGTTATTACATAGTGTGGTCATGTTATTCATCTTCTGTAAGGACAAAATCTCCAGAGAGACCGAGAACCATACGACAGATATACTCTTGCATCTTGGGCAGTCGGACATTTGGAGTTCTTTCGAACAGTTAAACATCTCAGGCTCTCCCACACTATTTTCTGCCCATATCTCTAGGCTTGGTAACCCAATCAACTTCATCCTCTTCAACCTAGGGAAGATTTCCAGAGGGGTAATGCGTCCTCCACCTTCCGCATCAAGGTTGTTACATAATGTGGTCAGGTTATCCATCTTTTGTAAGGACAAAGTCTCTAGAGAGACCGAGAACCATACTGCAGGTATACTCTTGCATCTTGGGCAGTCGGAAATTTGAAGTTCTCTCAAGCAGTTAAACATCTGAGGCTTCTCATCCATTGTGATATTTCTAGGCCACCATATCCGCGTATCTCCAAATTATGGAGATCACTATGAGGTTCTAAACAATGAAGCACTTCTTTCACATTACAGGCCATATCTCTAGGCCCATCATCTATTTCTTGGTCCCAAGAGAACAACAACTCACTTAAATTTTGCTTCTGATTGAGCTTGGCTTCTTTTGCATTTTCCCCACTCTTTATCTTGCTCAAATTCAATAGTTCCAACCTATTGCTAAGGTTTTGCAAGTCTTTCAACTGCTCTATTCCAAGGCCTTCTCCAGTATCTGCTAAGAATATAGGCAATTTTTTGAGTAATTTAATCCATGAGTAAATGGCTAGCATGACATTGACAGAACTAACAACATACTGGTACTGATCTAAACAAGCACGTACTACGCAAATAGTAGACAAATCTACACATGATGCTAGTACTGCTAATACAGAAATTATCAGGAGATGGGTAACCGCGGTATACCCTCCAGTAGGCCATGCAGAAGCCGCCGCCGCGGTGGCAGCAGCAGAAGCGTCCTCGGCGGCCTTCTTGTCGGCCTCGGTCTTCTCGGCGGCGGCGCGTTTGGCGTCGCTGGACATGGTGATGACGGAGACGACGCGGACGTAGAGGAAGTAGTGGGTCGGAGGTGAGCAGTCGTGTAGTCGCTTCCCAAAAACCTATCCGTCTCTCTCCCGTACAGGAACCAGAGAGACGGAGTTTCGGAGACCTGCTCTCCCGTCGACCGTGTACGCTGGGGCGTGGCGTGGCGTGGCCGCTAGGGTTAGGGGACACCGCACACACGAGGCGAGGCGAGGCGAGGCGTGGCGAGGCGGGCGGCGGAGGAGGAGCGCGCGAGGGCCTCTTCTCTTCTCAAGCTCCAATAGCATGTAGAAGAGCCACCCTTATAAACCACTCCAACTTTCCTTCCACTAGCATGGTGGGACTAACTTCCCACCACCTTGTCATGCCACCTACATGGGCCCTTAGAGATCAAATCTAAAATTGTCATATGGGCTCTAGGATCATCTCACATTTCAACAGTATCCACAACAAATGTTGTTAATATGTGAAAGTTGTTCAGTACACCAAAGTTTGGAGACATACATTCAAGGCGATCACAGACAGAAAGATAAAGATGGATGAGCTTTCCGAATTTTGCCATGTTTTCTGGTAACTGCCACAACATTTGGCAATCTACGAGCCTAAGTGTTTGCAAGTTATACAACACACATATTGAATCTGGCAACCTAACGACATTAGATCCCGAGAGGTAAAGATATCGTAAGTGTTTTGCATTTGTGCCCTTGCAACTGACAATTGAAGAAGGGGAGCAGTGCAATGCTCTAAGTGATGTTGATACTTGTAGCAACTCTTTAATATCCTTGCGTGATCTGCCATCCATGCGTGATGATGAAGCAGCTAACGAAGTACGGAGGTATGTTCTGCCTTTGCATAACCCATTGATCCGTTCCAATTCAGCCTTCGACATTTCCATATGACAAACATCTTTTCACAATGCTTTTTGCTGAGTCAGCTCTTCCATACTTGCACATTCATCTATGACATCTTTTGCTAGATCATGCACTAAGTCATGCATTTTACATAGCACTGTCTCATATTTTGTGTTGCTATCATTGACAGGAGATTTGGCTGCCACTTTCTTATCTTGGAGGAAAGACCTCCAAATTAGCTCATCAAAAATGAATTCTCCTTTCTGTGTTAAATCCATTATCCCCCCTTGTTGAATAAAGTCATTTGCCATCCATAGTTGCACTGGCGGGCAAAAGCGTGCCGTGGCCCGCCCTGTCTAGAGGCAAAAAAGAAAGCTACGTATGCCCAGTCCAGTCCGTCCGTGAGGCGTCATCAACCTGAATACGCTCAATGCACACGGCAGAAGACTTTTCCTCTGGTTAGCTTGTGTGTACGCATGTCAGACTTGCTGCTCGAAGCCGGAATACCCAGCCAACTGCAGCTCAATCCACGAGTAGACTAGACCAGCACGCTTCACATCCAGCAAAACATCTATTCCCGATTCAGCCACAGCAGCACGCTCCAGATTCTGCCACATCAGGGCGCAGCTGCATCGTCACACATACTATTCCTTTCTTTCTCCTAATTCTAGTTCACGGGACCATCTCAAAAATTCCGAACACCAAAATTCCACAGACCCCTTTCAAAAGAAAAAAGTCCTATATGCTACAATTACTGAAGTTCAATTTCCTAGCATGAATTATTAAATTGTTTACAAACTTCTACAGATTATAGTTTACCAACTAAATATTGGCCCTGGGTAAGCCAGTTAGCAAACAATTGGTTCTGTTTTCAAAAGAAAATGACGGTTTAGAGTTTTGATGGTTTTTAAAATAACTGGCACCGACTAATACCTAGCTATTACTAACTTCGTTAGATAATTCCATACGGAGAGACTTGTAGTATTGAAGAAGTATGGTTCAAATTTAATTTTTTTCTATGTTCTCCTTTAGACCGGCCCGCCCAACTTTTTCTTTGTAGCTCCGCCACTGCATAGTTGGATCAACATATCCTTCTCCATAGGACAATCCTTGGGAAAAACTGCACAGAATGCAAAACATTGCTTCAATTCAGGTGACAGGTGTTTGTAGCTTAACTTCAATATGGGCATGACCTCATATTTTCCTCCATCATTATCCTTGATGTTACTTTCTTCGATGGTTTTCCATTCCTGTGCTTGTTGGTTTGAACTCAGAAATCCATCCATTGTCTTCAGGGCAAGAGGCAACCCCCACATTTTTTGACAATACGCCTTCTGATGGTGACCAACCCTGGTTCTTCCTCTATGCCATTGCTAAATGCTTTGTTTGAAAACAATTCCCATGAATCTTCTTCACTTAGAAATACTAGCTCATGGGGCTTATACACTACAGGAAACGGATAATTTGCCATCTGTGGATCACAAACAACAAAGACCTAAATCCAGACGGCAAAGATTTTGCCGTCAGGAAGCAGACGGCAAATTCAGACGGCAAAGATAAGTCGGCAAAGAATACTTTGCCGTCAACTTTTCATCGGGAAGACGGCAAAGACTTTGCCATCAGCCAACTATAGATTTTCCGTCTACCACAAAAATAACAGATGGCAAAACAGTGTTCTTTGCCGTCAGTCAAAACTTGTTCTTTGCTGTCATCTAGACTAAAGTATAGACGGCAAAGACTGTTTTGCATTTTTCTAAATGACGTCAGAGCAGAGCATCTCGCCGGACACATGAACATCAAATCAAAGAGAGCAGGTTTAGCGCACATAGATTTTGGATTCGACACGGCCGTGTTGCTACCTTTCATTCATTGTAGGTGGAGTACAGAGAAGTTACACAACTGTCCTAAAAATTTACACAAAGGACCCTAGAAAGTAAAAAAAGCAATCAAGTCCTTCCCCACTGCAAGAACAGGGACTTGACCGCCAGCCGTCCTTCTGGCCGGGGATGCACTGCCGCCGCCTTGCCCTGCTCGCCTCGCCCGCGCCCTGCTAGCGCCGACCGCCCGCGTGTCGCTTGCCGCGGCCTCCCGCGCCGGCTGCCCTGCCCGCACCGGCCCGCAGCAGTTGTGCCCTACTTGCCCGACCCTGGTCTCCGAACCGCCACCAGTCCATGCTTGTCGCGTAGCTGCACGACCCTGCTCGCACGCGCCCTGCTAGCACCACCCACCCGAGTGTCGCTCGCAGTGGCCTCCCGCGCTGGCTGCCCTGCTAGCGCTGCCCGCCCGCGCATCGCTCGCAGCCCGCCGCGGCAGTGCCCTGCTCGTGCCGCCCGCCTCTGTGGTTCCTGGAGAAAGAAAGAGGGAGGATTCAGAGACGAGCCAAGCAGAGGAAGGGGAGGCCGGAGGCCTGCCGGCGGTGGCAGAGGATTCGCTGGCTAGAGGACCAAGGCTGGTGGCGACGGTGGAGGCAGGGGCACTGTACCTCCTTGTCCAAGGCGGCACCCGGTGGCGCGGGCGGAGGCAAGCTCCGGCAGGCGGACGCGGGCGGAGGCGGTGGCGCCCCGTGGCGCGGGCGGATGCGGGGGCCTGTACCTCCTTGTCCTCCTAGCTGTCGACGTCGTTGGAGAGCACCGCTCCCGGTTGGCCTCGGCCAGCGCGGCACTGAGGAGCGCCCTCATTTCCGGCGAGGGGATGCGGCGGGGTCCGGTGAGGGGACGCGACGCCGGGGTCAGGTGAGGGGACGTGGCGCCGGGGTCCGGCGAGGGGACGCAATGTCGGTGTCCGGCGAGGCAGAGGCGAGTGGTGGTGCGGTGGGGATCGAGAGAAGGGAGGCAGGACCGCAGGAGATGGGATCATGGGTGGGTGGGGAATTTTGTGGGTAGGGCGTGGGTGGGGTCTCGGGAGTGTGGCCTGCTTGGTTGGTGGGACGTTGGTGGGGTCGCGCGTGTGTGGTGCGGCACTGCCACATCATCGATCCATGTGATCGATCCGTGTGGTGTGTTTCTTCTTTGCCATCTGTCTTTTATTTTTATAGACGGCAAAGAGTATACTTTACCGTCTAAAATAAAAAATACACTCGGCAAAGACTATTTGTCGTCTGTAATAAAAAACGCAGACGGCAAAATATATCTTTGCCGCAGTCATTCTTTGCCGTCAGCAGCTGGTTGGTGGGACGTTGGTGGGGTCGGCGTGTGCGGTGCAGCACTGCCACATCATCAATCCATGTGATCGATCCGTGTGGTGTGTTTCTTCTTTGCCGTCTGTCTTTTATTTTTACAGACGGCAAAGAGTATACTCTTTGCCGTCTGTAAAAAGAAAAGACAGACGGCAAAGACTATTTGTCATCTGTAATAAAAAACGCAGACGGCAAAATATATCTTTGCCGCAGTCATTCTTTGCCGTCAGCAGCTGACGGCAAATGTGCTCTTTGCCGTCTATCCCGACGAAAAGCTGACGGCAAAGATGCCTGCTGACGGCAAACTAGCTGTTTCCCGTAGTGTTAATGGTACACACTATAGTGGCTTGCTTCGACATGTGACCACTACAACACTTCCTGGTGCACCAATGGAAGAAAATAGTGGCTTCAATTCATCCTTCCATATTCTCTTATCTTCATTCCATACATCATCGAGAACAAGTAAAAACCTTTTCTAGCCAATGAGTTCATCAAATTTCTTCTGTAATAGTTCGATGTTGCTAAGGTATGGCGGAACTTCCATTTGTGCCAATTCAATTATGGATTTCACAAGAGCAATAACACCAAAATTGTGTGACACGCAGTGCCACATCTTCAACTGGAAATGTTCGTGGACTTCTTGGTCATTGTACATCATCTTTGCAAGTGTTGTCTTGCCAAGACCTCCCATACCAAAGATGGGCAGCACCTGCACCTTCCTATGATCTTTCTGGTCTAGCAGCAACTTCACCAACCCCTCCCTCTCGTCATCTCTTCCAAAGATCTTGGCAGACTTGTCCAGTTTTGAGTGAGTCTGCCGCCAAGAATGTTGTCGCTCCTCTCTATGGATAGAATTTTCCAGGCCAAACTTGCTCATCTCCTCTACCAACTAATTGATCTTCTATAGGACACTCTTGAGTTTCTTGCTCATCTCAAAACGGAAGAGCAATGAGCTGCGGCTTCTGATGTAGCCAAGTGCCTTGCGGGTACTGAACCTGCCAATCTTAGATTGGCGGCGCAGCGTCTCGTACTGGATGTCATCGAGCACGTTGTCGGCCTCGTAGGCGACGGACTGGAGCTCCTTCATCCAGCTCTTGACATAGTGGTTTGTCTCTCTCCTCTCCTCAGCATTGACCAGCTTGCACTCGACTGCCAGCAGCTGGCGCTCCAACGTTCGGCGGTCGTCGTTGAGGCCACACATACGGGTCACCGCCTCGATGAGTGCATCTGCAGCCTTGCTAGCCACGGTGCGCACTAGAGGGAGAATCAGCGGTTCTGCCATGTTCTTGCAGTCTGGAGGAACAAGAAACTGCTGCATATATGAAAGAAAACAAAAGAGGTTAAGCACTGACAGAACACGAACAACCTTAAATTCCTCCTTTTATTTTAGTTTATTTCTTAGTTCCACACTAGTTTAGCCTGTATAGCTCTTGTTCATCCCTAATGTACATACTTTTTGATGCATATAAATAAAAATTCCGGTGGACCATTGCCGTGGACAACTAAAAAAGCAGAACGTGTCTAAAAAAACAAAAAACAGAACAACCGAACAAGAGTGGAACATAATAAGGACTAGTACAATGCCCGTGCGTTGCCACAGGCCTTTTAATTTATGTTCTGATTGTATATATACATGTATTGTTGTATATAACTCGATGATTTTTTGGTCCCTTCCAACAACATCGCGGCAACATTCTTGTCGAATGGATTCCTTTTGTACATCAACATAATACATCTTTATCTCTTTCATACCCTGCAAAAAATAGACCTATATAAAATTAAGAAGGGGAGACACCTTTTGTATTATCATGTGCAACAGTATATAAAAAAGAATAATTATTTGTATGCATCTCTTTCAATTGGGTAACACTCGATAAGTTTTCAGTCCGTCTGTCATAAAGCTTTATCAATGGACATTTTCAAAGCATCATTGGAAACCATCAGTTCTTATCTCTATTCTCCAAAAGTGAGTATATAAACACATACTAAAATAAAATAAAACTAAGATAAACCCATATGTAATACTTCCTCCATTCCAATGTAAATCTTTTTAGATATTTGAATATTGACTACTACATACGGATGAATATAGAAGTATTTTAAAGTGTAGATTCACTCATTTTTGCTCCATATGTAGTCTATAATATTAAAATCTCTTACAAGACTTATATTTATGAACAGAGGGAGTATATATTCATTGGTCGGGTGCTTGCTTCGAGCATATGACGGTTTTTACTCGAAGTGAGGCATCATGCTTGTAGACTCACCTATAAATCACTTGTGGGTAATTATTCTCTAGAAATGACTTTCTAGGGTATGTGATATTTTTCACTATATAAAAAAGTATGTGACATTTCTCTAACGGCAAGCAATCAATTCTCCCTAACAAAAAGCAACAACCCCTCCTTTTCTTCTTATCTTAAAAAAAGTAGGATGACTGTCATTGGCACAACGCTCACACTCATACCTCATTACCCCATTATGCTCTCCTCGCCACATCATTGTCGTTGTCATGTCTCCCCTCCACCACTACTAGGGAAAAGCCTAGCAGTAGCGCTGGTTTTTGGTCTGTCAGTAGCGCGGGCAAGCGCGCTACTGATAAGGTGCTACAGCTAAAGCTTAGCAGTAGCGCCTTCTGGCAAGCGCTACTGCTATATCTACTTAGTAGTAGCGCTTACCCAAACAATCGCTACTGCTAATTACTAGTAGCGCTTCCATGAACAATCGCTACTACTATTATTCCTAGTTCCATTTTTTTAATTTTAGGTCGTATTCATACACCAGTATACAATCTTTCATACAGTAGCAATTTAGTTTTAACATCATAATGAGTTATTAAATCACTAGGTGAAAGAACTTTGGATTCGTTTCAAGTGCATGGATCCAAAGTGACCAATGGTCACTTTGGATCCATCCATTTGAAACTAATCCATGGTTCTGTCACCCAATGACATAATAACTTATCATCATCATCATAATATCATTAACAACTTATCATCATAATATATCATTGTCATATAACTCCTCATAATCATCATTTTCGTCCATGATGAGACATCATATAACAACTTCGTCACTAGTTATAATAACAACTCCTCCTCATCATCATCATAGTACTCATAATCACTACTCCTACTAAGCATCACCATCAAGTCTAAGACATTGTAGTCATATATAATCAACACTAACTAATTGTTCTTAATACTTAGGACCTACTCCTCTCTCCTAGCTAAAATACCATAAAACAGATAAACCGGTCCTTCACCATAATGGAGAATGGACATAAACCTATCTCCAACTTGTGGCTTGCGCACATTCATTTGGTCTCCAATTATTTGCGTGTGCACATTCATGACTTTGCTCCATTCTTTGATTTTGAGCCTTCCATCATTTGAAGAAATCGAGTATGCAGTATGGTAAGCCTCCGAAGGAGTTGGTCGTAAACTAACCATATGCATATCACCTTTGGTACATAGCATGTCAGGCACAACCTGCTTCCGGAGTCTCTGTTCAAAAATGAAATAGTAACATATATAGTTAGCAATGTAGTTTACTTAAGAGTAATGTGTGCAATGAAGTTACCATCATTAACAAAATCTTACCAAGTTTTTGGCAATGAAGTTACCATCAAGCAATTTATGGACTAGTGACACATATCTAGTATAATTTGGGCTGATAGAGCGACTGGTTTTGAAGGCCTCAACATCTTCTATGAATGAGACAAGATAACCTTTGTCCTCACAATTAAGCTTGGAGTCATAGCTGTAGTATGTGTTGTCTACTACCTTTCGAGTATTTCTTGAAGATAAGAAGTAAGCTGACAATTATAAATAAATAAGTTTAGTATGGACGAACACCAAATATTTTTAAATTAACAACTTAAATTACTAAACTTAACAAATTAGTTTGACAAACTCACATCTAGGTAAAACTGGAGGCATATCCACATCCACCCAGATGTCGATATTATTATCATCATCATAATCTTCGGGACGAATATCAAATCTTATTCGCATTCCCTCCTCAAATCCATATGCCTTACAGAGAGCTTCCCAATTAGAGCAATCGAAATGGGAGCGATCGACCGCATTGTAGAACTTAACCAGAAACTCATAATCATGTTTAGTTCTTAAGTGAGCCCTCCTCGTCTCCACATTCTCATAGTCATCTAAACCAAAACCAAGCTTCTCCAATACATATGGTCTAGCATGGCACGGGATGTACTAGTCGAATTGAAAAAAAATCCATAAATTACACGTTGAACAAAAGAAGCACAAGTGATGATATTTATTATGATGAAATGCTTGTCGTTGCATACCGTACAAACATTGAAGGTCTCTTCTAGCTTCACGGTGAAAAACCTATCATTTTGCAGGTGAGGAAACCTGTCGCACAAACCACGGTCATCGTAGCAATACCTGCATTCCGGGATCCCATCGTCGTCAGACATCTCCTGTGTTCAAAATTCAAAGATTATAACTCGACGGAAAAACCCAAAAAATACGACATGACCTTTGCTAAAAAAGGACATATCGAGCGCCAAAATTTGCCGGAAAGGAAATTAATCAACACTCCGTAAAAACATAGGCCACTCATCGATGGTCATTGCCTTTCAATGGTTCAAAATATGAAAAAAAAACATTTGAAAATATCTTATATGTAATCCTAACACTAAATAAGCTAGTTTTATTAACTACTTACTAAATAAACTAGTTTTATTAACTACTTACTAAATAAACTGGTTATATTAAGCACTTACTATAAATAACTAGTTCTATTATGCACTTACCAAATAAACTAGTTCTATTCAGTACATAATATAAATAAACTAGTTTATTAATCACTTACTAAATAAACTATTTTCTATTAAACACTTGCTAAATTTTCTTACTTCTATTTTATTCAAAACACCTACACTTGCTAAAAAAGTACGATTTGCAAGAACAGAGACAAGGGAGGGAGGGAGGAGAGAGGAGGGGGAGAGGACGGCCGGAGGAGGAGGTGGGAGGGGCGGTGGGAGGAGGGCTGCCGGCGGAGGAGGGAGGAGGGGGCGGCCGCAGGCGGAGGGAGGAGGGTGCGGTGGGAGGAGGAGGGAGGAGGGCGCGGTGGGAGGAGGAGGGACGGAAGGAGGGAGTACCTCGGTGGCGGACGGACGACGACGGCGGCGACGAACGACGGCGGTTATCGAGCGGGCGAGAGTGAGTGAGAGAGAGGGGTCGGCCGCGCGCGTGGGGATAAGGTAGGGTTAGTAGTAGCGCATGTCAAAAGACGCGCTACAGCTAACAAGAACAGCAGTAGCGATGCGCGAGTATGCACGCTACTGCTAAGTTGTCTGTCAAATGCAAAAATACATTGGCCATCAATGATCTTTTTGTGTATAATCGGAATTATCAATATGAGTCCTCTCCGGTAGGAACCGGAGAAGACTCATATTGCGGCCACAAATTCTACACATAGAGTTCAGTGAAGACCAACTGGTTGTGATAGTTTGAGGAGTAACATATTTAAGGTGGTAAACACCCTGTTCGCGGGGCAAGGTGGGACTAAACTATTGGGTTGAACTTAGCAATAGCGAGTTTTAAAGATGTGCGCTGCTGCTAACATCTCTAGCAGTAGCGTAGTTCGTTATAAGGCGCTACTGCTATAACTAGCTGGACGGCGAGGTCGTGGCAATTAGAGCAGTAGCACTGTTTTGCTGGAACGCGCTACTGCTAATTTTCTTTCAGCAGCGCGTTTTCCTAGAACGCGCTGCTGCTAATTAGCAGTAGCGTTTGTTTTTAAACCACACTGTTGGTAAGATTCTGTGTATAAGGTTTTCCCTAGTAGTGCACGGTATCTCACTGCCGCATCCCCCTTGCACCACATCATTCAGATCGCAACTTTCTCTCACTACTCTCTCCTTCCCTGCATGGCGCCGTCCGCCCCTCCTCTCCTCCACACTGAATCGGATGATTCCCAGTTCTAAGAAATGCACACTGTCGTAGCTGAGGGAGACCACCACAATGTGGTTTTGCTGCCATGATATATGAAATGATTTATATATTGTGCGATATTTTGTCTCTTTTTTTGAAATAATTATAGTCGAGGTACGTGCCTGTGAGTTACCACGGGGCCAAATTTTATTGGGACAAATATGGAAGAAAATCAGATAACCAAAAGAAGACTATGTTTTGGTTATGAAGCATACACAGGGTCATCCACGAGGTGCCTTGCACCGCCTCGCTCTCAATGGAAATTGTTGATCGGCTCGAACCAGGCAACCGCTGGTCAGCATATCGTGGAGCTAGTGTGGGTTAACCCCCTCGCTGTGATAAAAAGGTACGGACTACTCCCGTGCACACTTCCTTATTGACATTCTCCTTTTACACACTCCGCTGCATCAAGCGCTGGCGGCAAATAGTGACAATGGTGGCAGTGGAGCAAGTGCGGAACTCTTGACTTATCTAACACACAATGAGATTGTCGTGATCGGATTCGATCAGCCTTGACGCCTAGGATTAGCAGGCTGTCATGGACTTCCTCACCGAGGACCATCTTATGCACACCAACCTAATCAATGTTGCCTGTGTTGATGTTGTTGTGTAATCTACCATTTAACCATTTGATATACCGGGTTCAATGTGACAAAGAATACTAACATTAGTCCGAGCTCAAACTCTTTAAGCAACACAAGACCCAGTTCATCCACAGATTTTGGATAGCTATACAAAATATTTAAGTTCACATTAAAATTATGAGGTGTATCTCATGTGAGTGGATCCTCTAAACAGCTACTTCCATCCCTTTGGAAAATGACCAATCTTGTACAGAAGAAGTGGAGGAGGTTCAAACTATCGCATCTTCTCACTACCTATTGACTTAAGTTGCAGAACAGCAGAACACACATACTCAACATAGATGGCCCCATAAATGAGTGCAAAAATGGTATAACTGTGCACAGATTCATTTGTTTGTTGCTTAATCTGACAAGAAAGTGGAGAATACAGTAAGCAGAAAAAACTAACATATATGGTAACTAAAAGGAGACCTATCTTTGTGCCCTGCATTATGAGAAAAACCATATCAGAAAACAAACATGCATGAGTATCTGATGTTGCAGAAAAGAATGCAAATGGAAGTGAGCCCAGCTGAGTTCCTAGCCACCTAGTCGAACCTTTGGATGCCTGCATCGGTTGAGTGTAATCTGCTCACTCACCTGGAGGGGATCAATCGGAATGGCAGCTACCTGGAACGGAGCATGGAAAGTCAGAAACACCATGGGCCAACACAGTCGATGCCATAGTCGCCGGCGCCTCACTCCCACAGCCATGGTCACGGTAACGGTCGCCAGCGGCAGCATCGATGTCTTCCTCTCATTGCAATCCTAATAAGCCTTTCCCAGCACTCGTCTCAGGTAAAACGCTTCGTCAGTGCATTAAATTAAAGCTACCTAAGTCAGAGAACATTGACTCTACAAACCATTTTGTTTGAACATTATAAAATATGAAAATTAATTGAATTATAAAAATAAAGGCAAAAAAACCTATTTGGAGGAAGGCTTGGATTTATTTCATAACTGAGATACTATAAAACTAAACAAAAACATAAAACTACTACTTCTAATTCAAATATTGTACTAAACAGTATTGTGACAGTTGTGTACATTTATTTTTAGAGAACAAACTTAAATAGACGAGACATACATTTGCAAGTGTTTCTTACTGCTATCAACAACATTGAACCATCCTTCAATCCTAATAATGATAGTCTCATTCATTGATGGCTTTGTAACCTTGAAGCAAACTAACGAATTTCAAATTTAGTTATGCAACTAATAGCAAGCAAGACTTACCAATCAATTGTTGCTCTCCAACTATTTCTCCTAAGAAACGAGTCCTCACTGAAGGTCAAGTATTAAGATATGTACAGCTGAAACCAAGTAGACAGCATGATAGTCCAGCCATTAAACCTTCATTCCTGAGATGAAAAAGGGCAATGAAGATGGTGTCATATGTTGTCTTGTAAACAATCTTGCTTCAACATCAAGATGCCACTATTTCGTACTGTCAACCAAAAAAAGATGACGATGTTTGCACTGCCACTTACTCACAAATTAGTCAACCTCGTGAACTATAAAAGCAATGCAATATAAGTGCTCGTGACTCAATTATAAGAACCAAAAGGTAGCCATCATCACTTGGTCTATATTCCTAGCTGCATTCAAGCGGTACAATCAGCAATTCGGCAAACTAATTCGAAACACCTTTGAGGAAATTTGCTTACATGACAATGTACCTAGGGGAAAATCCATCTAATCTTTAATCACTGAGGTGCTCAAAGAGAACATTCAACTTCAGGAAATTAGCATATCTCTCCAATATTTTTTAGGGACAAAAATATGAGCAATGCCTGTGGACTGACAAGGACGGAGACAAGCATGTGATTGCATAGCGGCATAGTAGCGCGGTTGTCATGCAGGGGTAAGTAGGGAGTATGGCGCAATGGCATCATCCACGGCTAGGACCGTGACCATGAGGCAGACGAGGATGGGAGTGGCGCCAGGACGAAGTAGAACCTATAAGCCAATCTTATGGTTAGGTCAGCAATGACATGCCATGATAGATCAAATGTTCAAACTGGAACCTATAAGAAGTCTTAGTTGAGCCTTATATCAAAGTCAAACCTGTAACCGAACTTAGTCCAGTATCCTAAGTGTATAAGTTGATGATGGAAAAGGAACACATTTTGTCCAAACAGTACATTGCTCATGTCTTGCCTGAATTTTTTCATGGTCGTGACAATAAATGATCAGGATTATTATTGTTCAATATGGCTTCTTAACACACATACACATGCATATGTGACAACGAAGAGCCCAGTGGAAAAATTTCGATCTCAGAAACTACTTAACTCGATTCATTTCACACAATTCAGAAAATATTCTGATCCAAATATTCCAATCCCAATGAACTCATTAGTGAGAAAAAATCAATTATCATTAACACACATAATTTGCAACATCTCGTAATAAATTGATACCCCATATGCATGAAGCCTCGACCTCACATTGGTATCCCATATGCATGAAGCCTCGAACAAGATAGTTCGACACTAGTTCCCTAAATTCACGCGTATGGTCAAATCACTAAACACAAGAACAACCAAGCCTCGATTGGTATCCCATACCCATGCAGCTTGCAACGATTCAAGGAAAATTTGTCGAGAAGGAGTTGCGTTGCTTGCTTGCTTGACGATGCCAGCTACTTGCGATTGCGCTCCACGGAACTGAATCGTTGAGCCAAATTGTGGCACAACTTTATCTCCACACGGTAAAACACGCAAAGGATACTTAAAGGAGTTAACACATGGGAACGGAGTGATACAAAAATTCTTTTTTCCTCTTAGCATTTTCAAGAACAAGCGTATGAAAATATTTTCGTGAGGTCTAATCGAATATCTGAATTGGATTGTTTAGTCCATACATGTAACTACTAAGCCTAGTTCAGTGTAAGAATTTTGTAGTGTCTAGTCTAGTCCATACATGTAACTAACCTAGTTCAGGGTAAGATTTTTCTGTCAAGAAGAATCAAGCAGCTAGTGAAAACAAGACAAAGATTGGACGAGTTTGTACAGAAAATACCTTGTTAATTTTCTCCGAGTACAGTGCTCAGTTGTAAATCCTTTAGCAGTATGCAGAATTGCAGACCATACAAATATTTACTGACTGCAGCAGATCTTGAATAAATCATGCCACAATTCTGCTCGTAAAAACGTATGGCAACTCTCTTTACCCTGCATCCGTTGCCTATAAGGTACCTACAACATAGAAGTGGAGTTGTTTAACAAAAAGGTGCCTATAATCGAGAAGTGGAGTTTAAAAGAACAACATGGAAATAGCAGTAGTAGTGAGCCACCACTTCAGGCCATTTTGTAGCATAGTCTTGACCAAGCCTGGCATAAACGAACTGAGAATAGTGAAACCGTGGCCAAGTCTGGAAAAGAACTGTAGAATCATTACCAAGTGTGTAAATGAACACCATGGCCAAGTCTGGAAAAGAACTGTAGAATCATTACCAAGTGTGTAAAACTGTAAATGAACACTAGATGAGCAAGAATCAGACATGAGCAGCCACATCATGAAATGAATTCGGAATAGCTTACCACTGGATCAATGAACATATTTTATTTAAGTTGAACAATTTTTTCTCTCAAGTAACTTGCACTGCAGCAGAACCCTTTCAGCACCAAACATGCTACTACCATTATTTTGTAGTGTAAAACTTCCAAGTCCTTCTAAATTTTGTTTGTAATATCCTTGTTAATAAAACTAACACTCGGCCAAAGACAGCAGGCCTAACCTGTAAATGTACTTAACAATGAAGACAAGACAATGATTCATCATCAGTTTAATTACTTGTAGAAAGCCAGTTCATCTTGATTCCTGAACTTCTTACCTACAAAAACGTTGATAGATTTTTTCCAGTTAACAATATTCTAATGGTTGGCTACAAGAACACCAATATACATTGAAAGCTAACAATAGGACAATATACATTGGAAGTTAATCTGCATAATATCCTTGATAATCTAAGAAGGAATCATATTTGGCTCGCTGTTCTCGATGGTTATCACATAGAACTTGATAATGCCAAAAGGAATAAGCAGCAATTACAAAATTGGTGTCTGCGTCCTCAAGGCGATTCCAGAAAACTGAAGAGATTCTTACTGAATTAGCTTCTGATCATAGAAAACAAGTTCCCATGTATGGGCAACAAATTTATGCAATACTAATGGCTCCAAACCATATATATGCGCTCTGTATGAAGGTTTTACAACTTGATAATGGAAAACAATGTCACCTAGATGCAATGTAGCAATTTCCAAAATTGCTTATGAGTGTTATATAAAGATGGCGCTAATTAGTTGGGCATGGGAATCAGTTCTAGGAAGATGGCACTTTTCCCATTACGACTCAGGTTTCAAACCAAAACAAGACCTCTAGGAAAATTGATGTTCTGAAAAATCATGAGTCTACATGACAATTAGCAAAATAATGAACATTTAACAATAAAAGTGCAGGACAATATCATCCATATTTTAATGCATTGCACATAAATGATGCAAGAGAAAACATTAGAAAGATTGTTAGAAGGATGAATTCAAATCAGAGAGTACTAAATTAAATAGAACATTACAAATACTGAAGGACCAACATAAAGACACATTACTTCAGCGCGAGTAATTTTGTAAGAACCAAGAACATGGCTATCATTGGTAGCATCAGCCATGTCGATAATTGCTCATTTTGATCATTTCTTGTGGTATGAAATTGATCACAAAATCATCCTTCAGAATTGTATATATGATAGATGTATAATGCATTTTTTCTGAGAAATGGAGGCATATTCTGAACCTATGTATAAGCAACAATAATTCGACACTGAAGCACAAATTTCGGAATCCCCATTCATGTCTGCATCATCCAAAAATCAGCCATCTGATGTTTTTTTTGCCGAAAAAGGCTTTCGCCCCGCTTTATATATAAACCACGAAACCACAAGCATCCAGTACAACCACACGCCACGCCACCGCAACACACGCACACCCAAGACAGGATACATAGGCGCTGAGCGCAGCAACACCACTCCTAGCACTACCGCCCCGAAGAAATGAAGCTACATATGACGAACCATGCGCTCCAAGGCGGCGCCTTCAGGAAGGATACGACGCTGGAGCGCCGCCACCGCCCGATCCAAGGATCAGAGTTTCCCCCGGAGCCGCATGACGGGCAATGAGAGCCGCGACGACGCCTTCAAGAAGGGAACGATCTTCGCCGCCGCCGGTCCGTCCGAAGATAGAGCAGGTTTTCACCTCGGCCCACAATCACCGCCACCGAACACCACGCCCCGGCAACCACGCCGCCCACACGACCATGGTGACCGGGCAGCACCAAGGCACGGGCTTTGTCCAAGAGCACCGCGCAACCACCACCACCAGGGCCGCCGCCCCAGCATCCAAGACCTCGACACCACCTCACCCGTGACCCGCCGCTACCCCAACCGAAGATACGAGCAGAAAGGAACCGCCTTTCGCACCCCTGGGCTGCCCCCAACGCCGAAACCCAGAGGCCGGCCAAAATTGGCCTCCATCGACACGTCCTGCTGCCGGGCGCGAGACGAGCATGATCCTACTACCGGGCGTGAGATGAGGCCAGTCCTGCTGCCGGGCGCGAGACAAGGTCAGTCCTGCTGCCGGGCGCGAGACGAACTCAGTCCTGCTACCTAGCGCGAGACGAGCGATGGACCGTAGTCGAGGGATGGCCGAACCATCGACGAAGGTAGCAACCAGACGACGAGAGGGTCGAAGGTCGAAACGGGCCGCCTATAGACAAGAGCCGGAAAGCCAGCCGCCGAGCTGCCATGGAGCCGGCACGACGAAGCCACCTCCTCGCCGCCGCCCATCGCCGGGACCGCAGCCACGCCGGGCTGGGGGCCCCAAACCCGCGCCGCCGACCGAAAAAAAAGGCAAAATCCGACCGGCACGCACCACCACCACCACCACCATGCCGACGACGATGACGAGCGCAATAGCCCCCGCGAGCCGCCGGCAGGCCCTTGCCGCCGCAGCCCGCGCCCCCTGCCGGCGTCAAGACAAGACCAGGGCTGGCCAGACCTGACCGGAGGACCGCAGGGGCGCCACCACCAGGGGGGCCAGGCAGAGAAGGCCCAGACCCCGCCTCCAAGCATGACAGGGGCCAGCCCAGCCGCCGCCGGAAGCAGAGCAGCGAGCCCGCGCGCCAGATCCGAATCACCATGACCGAGAGGAGGAACCACGCGCCGCCCCCAACGCCCACAGCCCCTTCGCACGACCGCTAGCAGTCCGCGCCTCCCCCGCCAGCTGCTGCCACCGCGCTGCCACGCCCCGTGCCCGCGCCCCGCCGCCGCCCGACTCCAATGGCCCGCGCCACCAGGAACCGAGCAGGGGAAGGAGAACGCCCCGCCGCCGCCGATGCTGGCCGGGCTTTGCCCGTCAGCTCGCCGAGGCGGCGGCGAGGAGAAGAGGAGGGGAAGGAGGGCCCTGGGCCGGCGGCTAGGGTTTTCCCCCCGGCGTTCGCGGGAGCGTCGCGGGAGGGGAAAGGGGGAGGGGCCATCTAATGTTTAGGAGGTACAGGCTGAAGAGAGACAAACCTGAAGAGTAGGTACTCGACCAGAATTGTGTCGGTGCCAAAGAAGCACTGCAAGCACAACATTGACATGGTTAGGATTAGTCAATCTTAATCCCAATCATCCAGGCAACATTTGGCATGTTTAGGAATAGTCCGA
This sequence comes from Triticum dicoccoides, assembly GCF_002162155.2. NCBI lineage: Eukaryota > Viridiplantae > Streptophyta > Magnoliopsida > Poales > Poaceae > Triticum > Triticum dicoccoides. The sequence goes on along the minus strand of NC_041386.1, from coordinate 737,375,741 downwards.
TCTTAATCCCAATCAAACATGCCGGCTAATCTTAAATCCACACGAACCACAACACGGGTACCTCCGTCCACACGAACAAATAGCACCCACACGAAGAAAAGACAGCAGGACGCCCAATTCATCGCAGCCGACCACAGACCGGCGAAACCCGCACGTTACCCTCTGCAGGTGGAAAGGATTCTTCACCTGTGGAAACAATTCTTCAGGTACAGAAGGTTTATTTCATCCTTGAGGGTTGGACCAACATTTGATTTGCTGGA
>NC_041386.1:737371697-737375096 GCF_002162155.2 Triticum dicoccoides | reverse complement strand
TTGGAGTAGAGATGGGATCGAGAGGAGTCGGCAATGAAGGATGGGATCGATGGAGCGTTTTTTCTGCCGGGTGTGGGTTTTTTTTTTGGCCTGCGTGGGGTGGGGTGGGGGAGTGGACGAAAAAAAGCCAGCGAAAAAAAACCAGACGAAAATGGTGGAACGAAAATAAACCAGGAATGGAGACTACCAACTGAGACATTAGGAGTAGAGATTGAGCAGAGGATTCACCTCAACAACGCCGAATTTTTTTTCTTGTCCAAATAGGTGAAGAGCAACAATACTGCTGCTCACTCCGTCGCTGCCTCTGTGTTGGTCTGTTGTGTGCTATGAGATTGCGTGGTTGCTGGAGAGGGGATGGAAGGAAATGGAGATAAGATCAAGGAATCCAACAGCTGTATAAAAAAGGGCAGTGGAAGGGGAAAACAGATGGAAAGCGCGTGAGGTTTGGAATATTCGTGTGGAAATATTGTATAGGCCGACACCACTTCCTTTTCACTTAATAAATACTCCCTCCGTTCTAAAATTATTGTCTTAGATTTGTCTAAATACGGATGTATCAAGTCATGTTTTAGTATTAGATACATCCGTATCTAGACAAATCTAAGACAAGAATTTTGGGATATAGGGAGTATTTAGATATCGATATTCAAGCTAAGATTTGTGTCTTTTCTTTTTTTTATAACGAAGGCTCGCGAAGAGCCCGGCTTTGAATTAACAAAGCCATCAACCGGCCAGAAATTACAGACACACAACAGACCACATCGGCCCAACGATACAAGGGAGCATTCTAGGGAGCTTACAACTCAACGCATCGCACAAGCACGAAAGAACAATAAAACCAAGCCCATTGCTTGCACTAGCTGAAGACCGCAACAAACTGGTACCGAGGGTAGCTACTAGCAAGCAGGATGAGGACATGCTAAAACAGAGTGTGGGCATGAATTGGGCTGACGCCTAGGATGCAGAGATCTAAGCATCTTCCTCCTCCCGTGCCGCAGAGGGACCCTTCCCTCTCGCCTTGGATCGAAAGGCATCGAACCAGCGGACCTGAGAAGCGCTCACCCTAGAGCAGAAGAGGTGCTGACCTCGAGACCTGGAGCAACCGCAGAGCACAACCCCATGGCCAATGAGCACACAACATCCAACATATTGCCGCAACTTAGGGCACTAGAAGCTGCAGGAAAGCCACCGGGAGTAGCTGCTGAAGAAAGGCCAGCAAGGACATCAGGGAGGACTGCAGAACGTCGAGGAGCAAGGCCTGTCAGCCGTTGAAGAAGAGAACCGGGAGCCCACAGCCGGGACGTGTTGCTATTACTGGGAAGGGGAACCCTATCCCCTACCGCCGGATCGAAGGTGCCGCACCGCCAGTCTTGTGACAAAGACGCCACAACCAGTGGGCTCCACCCATGAGGTGAATGGAGACAATGCCAACCAAGCAAACCCCGACGGAGCCGCCGCCACCAAACAACCAGAGCCGCCCAAAACTCCAACCTTTGACCCACACTAGTAGAAAAGGGGGCAATGGTCCAGGCCGGGTCAGCCCATTAGTCCCAGTTCAGTCCAGAACCGGGACCAATGGTGGCATTGGACCCGGTTCGTGAGTCCCGGGGGCCGGCCGGGCCACGTGGGCCATTGGTCCCGGTTCGTCTGGACCTTTTGGTCCCGGTTGGTGGGACGAACCGGGACCAATGGGCCTCGCTCCAGGCCCACCACCATTGGTCCCGGTTGGTGGCTTGAACCGGGACCAAAGGCAGCCCTTTAGTCCCGGTTCGTGCCACCAACCGGGACTAAAGGGTTGGTCCTCGTTGAGTAGTTTTTTATATAGTTTTTTTTCTGCTATATTTATTTATTTCTATTTATTTCTGAGTTGTAATAGGTCATTCAAAATAAAAAAGAGGCGCAATGCTCGTTAATTAGCTTCAAGCCTTTCGGAATAGTTCTGCTATATTTATTTTTTTCTATTTTTCCTGAGTTGTAATAAGTCATTCAAAATAAAAAAGAGGCGTAATGCTCGTTAATTACCTTCAAGCCTTTCGGAATAGTGTAAACTGCACTGCACATAGCTCCGTGCAGTCTACCCTATTCCTCAAGGCTTGAAGCTAATTAAGCAACGTGCAGGTTAGCATTGAGCCTCTTCTGCATCGTCTCTGCACTTAGGGCTTATAAACCGCTGCGAGTGCCTCTTGCTTGGCGAGGTGGGACTAAAAAACAGCTGCAGCAAGAATCAACTAAAAAACTCTTTTACCGGTTGATGCCACGAACCGATACTAAAAGGTCGCCTTAAAACCTATACCAAATAAAATGCCTTCGTAACAGCCTTAGAACTGGTACTAAAGGAATCAACTAAAAAGCTTTTATAAACCTCTAGTATTATTGAAACTAAAATTATATAAAATTTTGTTACAAACTTTAATAGCAAAAAGAATTATCATAAAAGAAAATAAATAAGTAATTATAATTCTGTTCAAAACATTAAAAGCAAAAAGAATTATCATAAAAGAAAATAAATAAGTAATTAGAATTTTGTTACAAACTTTAATAGCAAAAAGAATTATCATAAAAGAAAATAAATAAGTAATTAGAATTCTGTTCAAAACATTAAAAGCAAAAAGATTTATCATAAAAGAAAATAATAAGTAATTAGAATTTTATTACAAACTTTAATAGCAAAAAGAATTATCATAAAAGAAAATAAATAAGTAATTATAATTTTGTTACAAACTTTAATAGCAAAAAGAATTATCATAAAAGAAAATAAATAAGTAATTAGAATTCTGTTCAAAACATTAAAAGCAAAAAGAATTATCATAATAGAAAATAAATAATTAATTAGAATTTTGTTACAAACTTCAATAGGAAAAAAATTATCATAAAATAAATAAAGCAAACAAGAAAACAAAAAGAGGGAAAAAATAAAAAAATTGCCACCTACTGGGCCACCACGGCCTGAATACGACTAGAAACCTTATTGGGCCAGGATTCAGGCCCACAGACTGCCCAGTAGGCCCACAGGCAGAGACAAGTTTAGGCCAGTAGGCCTGCAATAGTGAGGAGTTTAAATGTGAGGCCAGAGTTGCACTTATAAACAGGTGCGGCCGCTCCTCAGCTAGCGAGGTGGGACTAAACATCCCACTGCACCAAGCCAGCGCAAGGCCTTTAGACCCGGTTGCTGACTCGAACCGGGACTAAAGGGTGCATTGGTACCGGTTGGTGGCACCAACCGGGACCAATGCCTCTCTTTTGTCCCGGTTTGAGGCACCAACCGGGACCAAAGGTCTCTGCTTCCCGCCCTTTGGACTGCTGAAAAGAGACCTTTGGTCCCGGTTGGTGCCACCAACCGAGACTAAAGGTCGCATTAGTCCCGGTTTGTCTCACGAACCGGGACCAATGATCTGCCTA
>NC_041386.1:737365397-737371254 GCF_002162155.2 Triticum dicoccoides | reverse complement strand
CCGCACCTCGCCGCCCCGCGCCGCACCCCGCCATCGCCATCGCCGTCCCCGACACCGTCGCCGTCCCCGACACCGTCGCCGCGAGCAACTAATTTAACTAGATGATTCCCCACGCGTTGCGGCGGGAACATCTGCATATAAATTGCTGTAAATTTTCCTAAAAAATATAAATGGCTGTAAAAAAATTACTATGGATTATTGAATCTTTAAAGTTTGCAATTTAGTAATTCAAGGAAGATTTAATTATTTCACGAAAAAGAGACAAAAAGGAAGATTAATGAGGAGTTGTCAAACAAAAATATTGATGCCACTCAACTGGTATACACAACTCTGAGCAATTTTAGCTTCAATTGGAATCCAACTCGACTAATATTCACAATGATAAATATTGCATTCATCAAAACGATACAGTCAATACTAAATTATCCCCTGAAGAGCCATTGTTATGTTCATCACGCCATTAATAATTGGACAGAAATTGCAAAATGCAATAACTGAGAAAAACCTAACGACCTACTATGGTGAAGTGGTGATTAGAACTGATAAAAAATCAACAGAGTTGTAGCCTCTAAAATATGAATAAACATGTTCAATGTTGATTTGTTGCCTCTGAAATCTGAATAAACATGTTCCAATTTGGTAACACAGGCCGCAGTAGGAACTCTGAAGAAGCAATAATGCAGTGCATGTAGCTACTCTGCACAGAGAAGGAAAAATGAGAGCAAGTAGGGGATATACAGAAATAAATAAATACAACATGAAGTTAGTCTTGTGTTTATACGTGGACTTCTCAATGGTTGAAACCTACTGTCCGGGAACAGCAACAACAATCATCATTCCTGAACGTCTGCAAGAATGAGCCTAGAATTAAACCAATCAGTCAGGAATTTACAATGCATCCCAAGCAAACAACTGGGCAATCAAAAAACATCATATGTTCGTGTGCATAACTAAGCAGAACTACCACATCGAAATAATAGCCAAGGAGAATAGCTTTACAACCATGTCCGTTGGTGCCAGCGATGTCTGATGGAGATAACTGAATAGAGTGGCGGAGGCAACCAGAACTGTAAAGACCCTCTCCTCTTCCTCTCCCAGCGTACGATATGTTGTTCGTTTGCTGAGCTCCACACCAGAGCAAAGGGAGGAGGGACCAAAAGGGGACGGGTAGTGGCACGATCCTTGATGGCGCTGGAACAGTGTGGGGTGGGTTCCGACGGTAGCGCCGGACGGTCGAAGCCGATGCGGACGATCAGATATGGTTGGTCCGGGAAAGCCAATGAGGGGCGCCGGGGACGCACTATAGGTGCCGGTGAGGCACTGCGGGCATGCGGCGGCGCCATCCAGGTGCTGCGTCGTGGCTGGGCGAAGTTGTAGCGAGGAGTAGTGAGGCGCAGCGGACGTGCAGCGGCGCCGTCCAGGGCCGACTTCATGGCCAAGCGAAGCGGACGTGGGGCGTGCTGTAGGAGTGCGGCGGCGCCTTCCAGGCATGGCGTCGTGACTAGGCGAAGATGAAACAGGGCACCAGGGAGGCGCCGTGGGCGTGCGTCAGCACCGTAGCACCGATGAGGCGCGGCATCGATCTCCATCTCGTTGTGGTGATGAGGCTAAACACCTCCGAGCTCAGTTCTGGTGGAGACGACTCAATTATAAATAGGAGAAGAATGAGGTGTGTAGATCAAGCACCGTGTTACGCATGCATCGGGCCCTTGGACTACTCATTTATACTATAGAAGATGGAAGAACAAACAACCAAGGGACGGCTGATCCTTCGCATAAGTAAAAGTGTTAGTGGAAGAACAAACGATCGATGAATAAATAAAAGTTGTGTCGCACTATTTGTTTTTTTTCTGAGATGGAATGTGTGTGGGGCATGTGGGGTGACGTGGATAGCTTGCATGTCTAGATAAATTAGATAGTGGGGGTGAACTTCTTAGGTATATAGGATTTGATGTTAGTAGTACTTAATTGAGTTAGATTTTGTTGTAGATTTTTTTGTAGTTCATTGATTTTTTTGTTAAATGTGTAGTTCATAGATTTTTCTGTTAGATTTTCTTTCATATTGTGTAATTAATTTGTTCATATTGTGTTATATTTTTTTATGATTTTTTCTGTTGTAATTTAGATGTCAAATTTTTATGATTTTTTTCTGTTGTAATTTAGATGTCAATTTTCTTTTCATATTGCGTAAGTAATTTAGATGTCAAATTTTTATGATTTTTTTCTGTTCATAGAATTTTTATGATTTTTTTCTGTTGTAATTTTGTTCATAGAATTTTAATGATTTTTTTCTACATAGTATTTTCTTTGTCAATTTATTGTGTATGTATAGGAAAATTAGTTAGAAAAATAATAGAATATAGTTAAACTAGTTTATTTTTAGTAAGTAGTACTTTATTTTATTTATAGTAAGTGCTTCATATATAGTTGAACTAGCTAGTTGATTTAATAAACCAATTAATTTTACTATATATAGAAATAATTTATTTTTAATAAGTACTACTTTATTTATTTATAGTAAGTGCTTAGTAGTTGAACTAGTTGATTTAATTAATAAAACTACTTTATTTAACTATATATAGAAGTAGTTCCCGCATCGACGTCGAGGATGCCTATCCCGCATCCTCGTCGTCGTCGACTCGGCGGTGGAGGCCTGCTTGATCAGGACCATGTTCAGGACTGGGCTCAGCCGGGCTGGTATTGGGAGGTGCTACCTTCTGGGGGACGTAGGTTGGTGAGGAGGCAGCCCATTGTTGACCCGATCCTTATTTGGTGGCGGTCGCGTGGGCCAGTGACGGTGCCGAGGCTTCCGGACACCGCGAAGGTGGTACGTCACCGTGTCAGCGAGGAGGACGAGCACGTTCGTCGCTACATGGTTGCGTTGGAGGGCAGGTTCGACAATACCTGGCAGGTTCTTCAGGGATCTCACTGGAGTTATGATCCTGTGAGCATTCCTTATCTTTGGGTGTCCACCGCCCGCGACGATACCCGTCGGGCGCTACGGTTCTAGCTGTATTAATTAGCGATTCTATATGTATGATAGTATTCGAGGAGTATTCGACGATGTACGGACACAAGAGATGATGTACTTTTGGTTATAATTGAATGCATGCTAATTTGAATACTACTTTATCTTACGATTTGGTTTTGCTTATTGAATGCTCATATTGGAAAAGTACACCTACTTTGAATGCTAAAATTGAAGAGCACTCTATGCAGAAATCTAGGAGCCCCCTCCATCATCCACGCCGTCATGGGGGTAGCTCCTCCTTCATTCCCGTGTGCTAGACAATTTGTTGTAATAATGCACTGGGGAATGAAAGGAGGAGCTACGTACCATCACCGATAGTCAACCCGTGATTAACAATAATGATCTAATTTAGGTTTTTTAGTACATATATTTAATATTTGAATTATGAACTTAGGCCGGAAATGTCGTACTCGGACGACGAAAACCGCCCGGGGAAGTGCGACTGGTGCCACGACGACCGAGGTATGTGCGACAGGTTCATTGAGCTGGATGAAGATCGGCGCTTTAGCATTAAGCTCGAGGAGACCTTCGATGTTCATACGGTACACAACGACGACAATAGTTTTTTCGTAATTAAGCACGACTTCAACTATTTTAATGTGTATTTTTCATCTTTTCTAATTCGACTAGCTTATCCCATGCTATGCAAGACGCTATGTCTTGGAGAGGATGGGTTTTGAAGACCATGAAAGTATGGAAACCAAAAAAATTCTTCTAAGGACCGATCATGGTGTGGATTTTCAAGTAAAGATGTACAATGCTGAGAGTGTAACCCATTTTGGTTGCAAAAATTGGGAAGCACTTTGCAAGATGTATGGTTTTGATGAGGGTATGCTTGTCACCATGGATCTTGGTGATCCTACAATCCAGCAAGACAATATGAGCATTTGGGTCCTTGTGGATACACCTCCAATTCTTTCCCCATGTGAGCTTAACATAGTTATTAAGTAATTTATATTTTTTATTTCAAAATAGTTGACAGCTTGTTTCCATTGACAGCTTATTTTCATTCTTCAAAGAATGTGCGGAAAATGGTAGACAAAACTCACTACACTGATGGCTCCGAATTAACTTATAAGGAGAAAAATCATCTGATCATATTTTGTACTGATCTTGAGAATTACAATGTCTACAATCGAACTCCTCAACATTATGGTCAATACGTGCCACTAGTGCACATGTTGAACTACGGTAACTACCATGGAGATACCCTGGTAAGATTTTTTACTATTACGACATCCCTGCATCTTTTTAAATACTTCTAAAACTAGTACATCATTACTAACTACGAAGTTATTACTATGTTTTTCAACAGATAATCCCGAATGATTGTGTGCCTCATCTGATGTATACGCACGGTCGCCTTGATATTTTGAACATACAACCAGGTCGTCCTACGAATCTCAATTGTCCATACCGGATTTCTAAAAAAATGGAGACATGACAATCAAAGAATGGGAAAAATGTATGAACAGTCGTAAGGAGCTTCTTGCAAGCAAAAGGAGGCGAAGCGCAAGAATTGGAGACAGGATGATATCCATTCTTCATAATGGAGAGTCAGGGTCTATATTGTTTTATGCTATTTTAGCTTAAGGGTGTTTAGGTCCTACCTGGTACTGATGATCATGTGCTAAGAACAATTATGTAGGGTTGGGTTCGATGACTATGAGGATGATGATTATATGACTTGTTATTAATAACGAGTAGAAGTTGTATGATGATGCATGATTAGTAGGACTTGTTATTATATATGATGATGTATGATGCGAGCATGCATGAGTTATTATATATCAGCGTGTTAAATGAACATAGTAGTAGCTAGCGTTGGTAAACCAAGGACGAAGATATAAGAGAGGACACTTCTCTCTATTAGCTAGCTAATGACAACCTAAAATTAATCCCCAAAACCCCTAAACCAGCCACTTTTTAAAAAAAAAGGAAAACCTCAGCTGCTGACACGTGGAATCCTTTTGGCCCGGTTCATGTCACCAAGCGGGACCAAAGGCCCCCTTGCCTGGGCTGCTCGCAGTGGCCACGTGGAGGCCCATCTGTCCCGGTTCGTGTTAGAACCGGGACTAAAGGGTGGAGGCATTAGTAACGACCCTTTAGTCCCGGTTCAAGAACCGAGACTAAAGGCCCTTACAAACCGGGACAAATGCCCCCTTTTCTACTAGTGCCACCTCACCCGAACACGATCCCTCCCCAGGCGTCACCTCCCAGGAGGAGCACGACACGAGACGCGCCGTTGTCGCCCAATCCTAGCCGGATTTTGGGCTTTCACCAGGGAGGGGGGGGGGAGGAAGGTGGGGTGGAGAGGACCTTCGGCTACACCTCCAAGGAGGAAGAACAACGCCTATGGCGTCGGTGCCGCCGGGCCGGACAAGCCAACCAACGGTTTCCCGCAGTCCTAGACCTCACCACCGAGCACACACCAGCTCCAGATCCGGCGCGCATGACACTAGAGACTGGAGACAGGGTGTAGAGGGAGTCAAAGTGGAGGGAGCCAGACCTCAGATCCAGCGAGGAGGGGGAACTCCGCGCCGTAGCCACCCCCCGCCGGCGGCTCACCACCCGCGTGGTCGAGCACAATGTGTAGAATCACCCGCAACTGGCTCCAGCCGAGGAGGATGCCGTTGCCTCGCGAAGAAGGGCCGCCGCCGCAGATCCGGGAACCTCCGCCAGGAAAGGAGCGTCAGAGGCCTCGCCGCCACCTTCCCGGGCGTCCGCCGGATAAAGCCCGGCGAGATCCTCAGGTGGCGGCGAGGGGAGAGTGGGGGAAGGGGGTGGCGGCGCGGGGGGAACCCTAATCGCCACCCGAGTCGCCCA
>NC_041386.1:737332671-737365055 GCF_002162155.2 Triticum dicoccoides | reverse complement strand
AATGTTAATTTCTTCTCTATCTGCGTTTTTCCTGCGACTTGCACATACAAAAAGTTGTCTGTACCATCATCACAAGTGTCTCCAACCAAATAATGTTGAATCCCTGGGTAGAATGCATCATTTTCCAAGTTGTAGATAGGACAATAAGCGACAGCTGTTGTGAAGACTTTTCTCGCTTGTGTCACTAACGGTTCAGCAGGAATATGCAAGGAATTGTTTTCGATCTGTCACTTATTCTATGGCGTACTAGACGGGACGCACTGCACACGGACATGGTAATCCTATTTTTTTTTTATTTTGCTATACTTCCGTAGATTATACAACAAAAAATTATACTATGGTAATTAGTTCCGTGAACCTAGAGTTATGAGATAAACAGATTTTTGATTTGAGAAAAGTTCAATTATAGATGATGCATGGAAATGATTTTTGCACCGGCTTTGCTCGTATGTACAGTATCAATTTCTGCTGTTATGATCGTTCAATAATAAATAGTCTCCATATATAATTGAGAAGCTGGACATACCTCCGTGAGGAAAAACAGATGACACAACCATCATAATTGCATAGGTTGCAAACATGCACATCATTTTTTTTAGTGAAACAATAGCCTGAGATTTCTGAACTGTTTTGGGAAAAAAAAGTTTCTGAACCAATAAAAGGTACAGAATCGCTACATCATCTATTGTTTCCGCTGAGGAGAAGATCAGTAATCTGACACACAACATAATCATGTACCCAAACCCAACACACATATCTAGTCAGAGTCAGAGTCAGAGGTCCACTGCTTTATTTATATGGGGTACCACTGATGCGATGCAGTATTGGCTCGCTGCGTTTAACGTATCAGGTACAATCTGAACTGGATTAGATTGACCAACATCGTCATGGCCAACCGTGCTGAAGGAAGCTCAACGGCATCAGGTGCAAGTTGGAAGTGAAGAAACTGAAGCTCCGTCAACCGGCGCAGTGCAAAGCTTCAGAGAAGCAGTGATCAGAAAGAAGAGAAAGATATGGAATTTTTTTTTTTTTGCGGGAAAGAAAGATATGGAAGTTGGAGCCCACAGGTCAGCCAGGGTACTCCAAGAAAATTTTGAAGAGGCGCCTCAATTCTTTTCATGATGCAGCGGACCAAATGAAAACTCAGTTCACCATCTAAGATGGATTATATTGTGTATGGTTGCCAATGCACCAAGGTAGAGCAGGCAAATGCAACTAATAACACAAGTTCTAAATTTTGCTGTTTGCAAGCCAGATCTCACATCGTCACTTACTTGCTTGCACCTTGGCTACCACGAATGGAAACACAATAATCTGTTTTCGATTATTTGTTTTAGCACAATCTGTTTTCCTTTTCGAGATGGAAGAAACACAGCAAGTAATGACCTAGCCCAGCCCGCTAATCCTTGAGGGCTTCAAACCCACACCCATCACCGCATCGCTCGATCTCCTCCCCCCGCTCCCCCTACCCTCCCGGCGTGCGTTCCGTCCTCGGAGAGGGCTGCAGTTGCCAGCGGCGAGATGGGGACGGGGCCTCCTCTTGCAGTTCGACCATTGCTCCTTCGTTCCTCTTGCAGCTCGACCATTGCTCCTTCGTGCTGCGGAGGCTTTCAGATTCAGAGATCCCATCCTGCAGGTACACTGTCACTGAATCAGGGTCATAGCATTCATGTCATCAGTTTGTAGTCCACCGAATTTGATGTGAAAAAATTAGCCGGGACATTTTACTAGGGATCTGGTGCGTATATATACCAAACTGGTATCCAAGTTATCCTCACAGCCACCAACCAAATCGCTGTCTAGTCTGAATAAACAATTTTCATTTCTTCAGCCACTACAGAGGAAGCAAATACTCCACATAAATATGTAAGTATCAGAACCATTTTTTTTTTTGGTGGATTCAGATTAAGAGCTGTGTCATTTCAGCAGTTTCGGCATCTCTTTATGTAGGAGGACAGAGTGCCCTGTGCTCAGTTTATTTTGAGCAATGGCAGAGAGCCAGAGACCAAACTTACGTACCTTCCAAATGGACCGATCACTTTGATGATCGCTTGGACAAAATATATGCTTCGAGGAAGAAGAATTGTCGTCGCCCTGCCTGCGTAACAAGGTTGTCAGATAAGTAATCAGGTTGATTATGAGGGTTGTATATGCTACGCAAGAGGAAAGTACAGATTCTTTTTTACCTGAAACACACTGGGCCGTTCATGGCCTCTATGGATCTGCAGTACCAGGTGGTGGCATCAGAATTCAAGCGTACAAACATGCGCGTTCCTCTGCCTTTGGTCATTCTCCCTTCAAAGCCTGTCAGAGCTCCAACTTTTGCAGGCTTGAAATCGTTGGCAAATTGGCATCCACAATCTGCAGTGAACCACAATTGGATGGGCTTGCCGTCAGTTAGTAGCAAATGTTCAGAACTACCCAACACATGCACAGTCAAGAGCTTAACACTAAGCAGTTACAGGTAAGTAGTAGAGATGATGCAAGCAACAACATTTAGTTCCGGCATATTATCAGCGGATCCTAGCAATGCAACAGAGTTGTGGGATCCATTGACACGGAAGATAAAGATACTCCAACCATATTTGAACAAGCAAGAAGGTGTGGGGTGTAATTAAGCACCACAGTAGATGCGGCAACCTCAAGCTCGTGGACGCCATGGGGCTCCCCGTCGCCAACGACATCACGCACCTCAACCCCCAGGCCCAGGTCCAGCTCGGCAAGATGCTCGCCGATGCATACAGTATGCCTGCCTTCCTGATTAGTACCAGTGTTCAGTCAATGTTTTAAATAGCGGGCTATGGAAAAATAACGGCATTGCCATTTTGCTGAATAGAAATTCTTCGCTCTGCTTGAGCCTTTCGGAGAAATATAGTAGTAGTAGTATTGGAGACACACCTGCTTGTGCTGTACAGATTAAAGCAACGAGCTCGTGTACGAAATGGGAGTGCCTCGAACTGCTGGTTGGGCCTCTGCTTCCACACACCACGCACGCCTCTGCTTATTCCTGTCGTCTCCTTGGGCGCATTGCAGCCAAATCACGCCCCTGGCAGCGAGGACCACGGGCCCTGGGAGGAGGACGGAAGTTGCCCCGGGCCGCGGCACGCACAGCAGCAGGAAGGGGCGGATCGGCCATTGCTCCGTTCATCGCATGGAGGCTTTCCTAGTTTCCAAGCTGCAGGTATATCAAATCATCGCGTTAGCGTCGCATGTTATCACTGAATCCGATGTGAGAAACATTTGTTTAGACACAAGGGAGATTGATTTTTTACCAGGGCAATCGCAGCTTGGATGTCCATGACGCCGGGATAATAAATTAAGGTAAACATAAAAACTTATCTCCCAGAGAGGAGACCAAGTGGAAATACTCCCCACCTTTTCTGAATGGTCTTCTCAACTTTGGGCAGTCAATTATGATTAAGCATTTGAGGGTTGACAGCCGCTCCACAATACAACGCGGGAATTCCCTTATAGCCGGGCAACTCCAAATCGTCAGAGAAGTGAGGCCACACATCCCATCGGGCAGCGTTTTCAGGTCACTACAGCCAATCACACTGAAACTCGTCAGCCTGGCAAGATTTCCAAGGTTCCAAGGCAGTGCAACCACACCGTGGCACTCTGCAATATACAATTCCTCCAGGGACGGCAGATGGCTCTCCTCCACAGACAATGAAGTGTTCCCCTTCAGGTTGTCACAATTTCTGATACACAGAAAGCGGAGGCGATCCAAGCACTGGAGCTCCTCTGTTGGCCAGCGGACAAGATCGCTGCATGTGCAAATCGTCAGACTTTCCACGAACTGAAAGCATTTCCAAGCCATAAGATGTGATCTGGACAATCCAGAGCTTCTCACCAAGCTATTGGGCCCTTCCAGAGTCAAACTCTCAAGTTTTTCCAGACATCTTTGACTTTGGCTTTGCTGGGCGTCTAGAGGCAACATGGTTATTTCTTCCGGAGACCCAAGAGTTAAACTCACGAGATATGGCCAAGAACCCAAATGGATGCTCATAAAAACTAAACTGACTGTAGTACTGTGGACTCCAACTATTGTCAACTGGCTGACAATGGGGGTCACTGGAATACTCGCAAGCTTAGGGCAATCTTTGATCCTTAGCTCTTCAAGCATGGGGAACGTTACCAAGCTGTCACTAGGCTCTCCCACACTATTTTCTACCCATTTCTCCAGGCTTGGTAGCTCAATCAACTCCATCCTCTTCAACCCAGGGAAAATTTGTAGAGGGGTAATGCGCCCTCCAGCTTCTACACCAAGGTTATTACATAATGTGGTCAGGCTATCCATCTCCTGTAAGGACAAAATCTCAAGAGATACTGAGAGCCATACTACAGGTATACTCTTGCATCTTGGGCAGTCAGAAATTTTGAGTTCTCTCAAGTAGTTAAACATCTGAGGCCTTTTCATCCATTGTGATATTTCTAGGCCATCATATCCATATATCTCCAACTTTTGGATATTACTATGAGGTTCTAAACACTGAAGCACTTCTTCCACCTCTTCAGTCTCGTCATCTATTTCTTGATCCCAAGAGAACAGCAACTCACTTAGATTTTTCTTTTGATTGAGATTGGCCTCTTTTGCATTTTCCCCGCTCTTTATCTTACTCAAATTCAATAGTTCCAACCTATTGCTGAGGTGTCGCATGTCTTTGAGCTGCTCTATCCCCCGACCATTTCCAGTACCCACAACAAATATTGTTAATATGTGAAGGTTTTTCAGTACACCAAAGTTTGGAGGCATGCGTTTGAGACGAACACAACCAGAAAGATAAAGATGGATGAGCTTTCTCAATCTTGTCATGTCTTCTGGTAACTGTCGCAGCTTCCAACAACCTATGAGCTTCAATGTTTGCAAGTTATACAACACACATATTGCATCAGGCAACCTAATGAAGCAAGACCCAGATAGGTCAAGATATCGTAAATGTTTTGCATTTATGGCTTTGCAAGTGCCAACTGAAGAAGGGGGGCAATGCAATGCTCTTAGTGATGCCGATACTTGTAGCAACTTTCTAAAATCCTTGTGTGATGTGTTAATAGATATATCCTCTTCTGTCCCATTAACCACATAATGTTCCACACTTGATTTTGAAGGATCTAACAAAGTGCGGAGGTATGTTCTGCCTTTGCGTAATCCAGTGATTCGTTTTAATCCAGCATCTCGCATTTGCATGTGAAAAACATCTTTTAGCAACACTTTCTGTTCAGTCGGGTCTTCTATACTTGCACATTCATATGTGACATCTTTTGCTACATCATGCATTAAGTCGTGCATTTTACACACTACTGTCTCGTATTTTGTTTTACCTTCAGATTTGACTACAGCTTTCTTGTCTTGGAGGAAGGACCTCCAAATCAACTCATCAAAAATGAATTCTCCTTTCAATGTTAAATCCATTGTTCCCTCTTGAATGAATCCATTTGCCATCCATAGTTGGATCAGCATATCCTTCTGCATCTCATAATCCTTGGGGAAAACTGCACAGAATGCAAAACATTGCTTCATTTCAGATGACAAGTGTTTGTAGCTTAACTTTAGTACGGGCATGACCTCATATTTGCCTCCATCATTATCCCCAATATTACTTTCTTCGATGGCCTTCCATTCATGTATTTCTTGCTTTGAACTCACCAATCCACCCATTGTCTTGAGAGCAAGAGGCAACCCCCCACATTTATTGGCAATACATTTGCCGATGGTGACTAACTCCGCTTGCTCCTGTACACAATTGCTAAATGCTTTGTTCGAAAACAGTTCCCATGAATCTTCTTCATTCAGACATGCTAACTTATGTGGTTGAAGGGTCTGCATTATAGATGCAACTTTCTGGCTTCGAGTTGTGACGACTATTACACTTCCTGGTCCACCAACAGAACACAAAAGTGGCTTCAGGACATCCACCCACTTCCTCTCATCTTCATTCCATACATCATCAAGCACGAGCATAAACCTTTTTTGGCCAATGACTTCCTCAAGTTGATTTTGCAACAGTTCGATGGTGTCAGACATGTCACATCTCTTATTGGCAGCCAACTCAATGATGGATTTCAAAAGATCGATGGCATCAAAGTTGTCGGACACACAGTGCCACATCTTCAACCTGAAATGTTTCTGGACCTCTTGGTCATTATAAGCCATCTTAGCAAGAGTCGTCTTGCCAAGACCTCCCATCCCAAAGATAGGCAACACATGTACCATCCGCTGATCTTGCTGGTCCAGCAGCAACTTCACCACCTCCTCCTTATTATTGTCTCTTCCAAAGATTTTGGTAGAATCATCCAGTTTGGAGTGTGTCTGCCGCCAAGGATGTTGCCACTCTTCCCTATGGACAGAATTCTCTAGGCCAAACTTGTTCATCTCCTCAACCAACTTATTGATCTTCTCAAGGACATTCTTGAGTTTCTTGCTCATCTCAAAACGGAAGAGCAGTGGACTGCGGTGCGTGATGTAGCCGCGTACCTTGCGGAAAGTGGACATGCCGATCTTAGACTGGCGACGCAACGCCTCGTACTGGAAGTCGTCGAACACGTCATTGGCCTCATAGGTGACGGATTTGAGATCTTTCATCCAGCTCTTGACATAGTCATTTTTCTCGCACCTCTCCTCGGCATTGGCCAACTTGCACTCGACAGCTAGCAGATGGCGCCCGAGGGTTCGGCGATCTTCGTCGAGGCCACACATGCGGGTCACCATCTCGACCAGTGTGTATGTGGCCTTACCGGCCACACCGCGCACTAGAGGGAGAAGCAGAGACTCTGCCATAATCTTGACGGTCGAAGGAACTAGAAACTGCATCATATGAAAGAAGACAAGAGAGGTTAAGCACTGACAGAACACGAACAACCTTGTAATCCTCCTATGGAACCAGTAATCATTATGCTCCTGGCTTCAAAGCATGGTTACCTCCTTGTAATCCTTCTTTCATTTACTTTATTTCTTAGTTCCACAATAGCTTAGGATGTATAGCTCTCAGAAAACAATAGAACGTGAAGAAAAACCGAAGAAGATCAAGACAAGTCAGAGCATGCACCTGTTCAACAACACTAGGAATTGATCTTCTCCAAATCGCTGAAAGAGCAATGATACCGCTCCCCCCTGTGCAGGTCCCTCGCATGGCAAGGCTGCTTTGGGATCAAGAAAGGATATAAGCAAATGTAGATAATATCAAGGCGCGCATCCCCCTGTGCGGTTGTTGGAGGATGGAAGCAAATGGAGATGATATCCAAGAGCTGCGTTGTATATTGACTGATAATATCAAAGAATCAAAGAGTTGAGATTTTCTTGCAACTATACATCACTATTGTTGAATACTTCTATAGTTTTATTCATTAAGTTTGAGTTTATACTGCAACTGGCATATACAAACAACTGTACGTATCGTCATCACAGATGACTCCCACCAAACAATATTCAACCCCCTAGGCCTGCATCATTTTCTACGTACTCCCTTCGGTCCTTTTTAGTCTGCATATAAGTTCTGTCCAAAGTCAAAGTATCTCTACTTTGAGCAAACATATAAAAAAAGTATCAACATTCACAATGCCAAATCAATATTGTTAGATTTGTTATGAAACATAGTTTCATAGTATTTGGTATTGTAAATGTTGATAATTTTTGATATACACTTGGTCAAACTTTCCAATGTTTGACTTCACAAAAGGCTAATACGCGCAGAAAAAAAGATCGGAGGAAGAGCACCCGCTATGAAGACTGGTGCAGCAGGAATAAGCAAGACATTGTTTTCAACTCCCTCCGTCTCATAATGTAAGATATTTTTTGACACTAGTGTAGTGTCGAAAAGCGCCTTACATTATGGGACGGAGGGAGTATCTGTCACTTGTTCTATGACGTACTAGGTGGGAGGTGTAACACACAGACGTGGTAATTGATCAGTTTCATATTTTTGTTTTGCTACTATATAACTTAATTTTTTTTTCATACTTATTTTTTGTGTTGGATACTGCTTCAGGACAAACTGAAAACCAGAGATCGCGTAACCAGGAAGAATTTCTGTTGGGACAAATTGTACTATGTATGGTATGCCAAGAAAAATAGGAGAAGATGCTAGTGCATCAATTCTTTTCATTTTTTTCTCAAAAAGGGGATTACTACGGCCTCTGCATCACAGGATACACAGCAGACCAAATCAATTATCTACCTTATTTAGATTTTCATGACGCAGCAGACCAAATGAAAACTCAATTATCTACCTTATTTAGATTTTTTTAGCACACTCACTTCTACCTCTAAAGTTTAGAACACTAAACAAATATCAGTTCTACAATGGCCGCGGGATCGCACATAAAGTAAACTAATGGTGTAACGAGTCCCGCTTCGGTACAACCCCCTCACAAAACATATAGAAAATGAGATATGGACTTTTGACAGATTGTACGTAATTTTGTATGTATGGTAGCGGACCAAATGAGAACTCAATTATCTACCTTAATTAGATTTTTTTAGTGCACACTCACTTCTACCTTTAGAGTTTAGAACACCAAACAAATATCAGTTTTAGCAATGGCTGCAAGGTCGCACATAAGTAAACTAATAGTGTAACTAATAGTGCTATTTTGTAGAGATTGTCTCAGCTGACTTGAATTCTTCCTGTGTAAATACCACTAGCATGAAATTGTTTGTTGAACTCTGTAACCATTTTGGGGGTTGTATAGGCATTCTTCTGCTACTGCACAATGAGGTATGGTGTTGATCAAATTTATGGTCATCGGGACAAACAAATATAGTACGAATAATGGTGAAAAAAAGCAGCTGCTACTTGCAAGATGATAAAAGCTGGGTCTTGAAATGCACTTGTCATCATCACCATCTCATAGTGATCTAAAACGTCTTATATTTGTTTACGGAGGGAGTAATAAGAAACTATTCAAGCATATATAAAATAGCGTCATAACTCCGTCCCCGTCACACAAAACCTCCAAGGCAGCTACCTGACATGTACTCCCTTCATCCCAAAATAAGTGACTCAACTTCGTACTAACTTTAATACAAAGTTAGTATAAAGTTGAGTCACTTATTTTGAGACGGAGGGAGTATTTGAAACCTCGCATATGCATATGTCTAGACTTTTGGTCGTTAATCATGGGTACTTGCTCATACGCATTAAGAATACATTCTTGCTTACACTGGTGTATTTAGAGCACGCTAGTTAAGATAGGTTGGAAAATACGTCGGTGTCATCTTGCCGATATCGTCGCGATCACTAGAACTAGGTTGGCGTTGCGTGCGAGGCCCGATGTACCTTGTCTCGCTGTGAGGTTATACTATTTCAGAATTTAATCGCTGCTGCCACAAGAGAAACCACACCAGACAGAGACAGAGACGAAGGCGTCTCTTTCGAAGAGGAAAAACACCGCCAAACCTCGGCACGATGGTCACTATGTTGCTCTCGGATGAGACGAGGTAGAAATTATGCACCGCTCCTTGACATGTCCAACGGCAGGATGTGGAGATATGCTTTTAAAATTAAATAGACGTGGAGGATCGGAAGTTTAAAAACAAAATAGTGCAGCTCGATAGGCGCAAACTCGTGGATGGCCCGGCCCCATTCGCTCAGACAGCTCGTTACATAATTCTCGCCAAAACCTAGAACAATCGATTTTTTACTGTCTGCAATTTAGTCTGACTAGTAGAAAGACCGTGCATTTGTACGGGCTACAGTGAATAGATACATGAATCAAACAAATAATTAAGATTGTTTCTAAAGTCGAAACCTATTTCTGCCTATATGTCCGGACGTGTTCGGACATCAAAAGGGCGTCTAGTAGGCTCCCCGATTCTGACCATATATAGGAAGAACTATGGTTGCCTAGACTATCCACCATGTTAACTCCAACACGTGGGTCTAACATAAAAACCCCCGCCCCGCGACACACCATTCTCTTTTCCTGTCGCACCCTCTCCTTCCCGCTCGGTTTCAAGCCATAGCAGGATATTTCTTATTGGAACCCTCTCCTTTAAAACCCGTAGAGTGCCCTCCTCACCTTCATCGTGCATTGTAATACAGACGGATTTTTTTATACTTATAATATAATAGAGTGGATTAAACTAACACATACTATTGCCACAAAACAACAAATAATTATAGAGATAATTCTGAAAGGTCCATTCAACTTTGCAAATGCACACAGTTAAATGTCATCTTTTCAAGGGTTTCTAATTGTGTCGCAATATGTGACAATATTTTTCTTCCATTTCTTAGAGTTTACAAAGCCTTCAGTTCAACATGCCAATGCCATCATAAAACGACACCATATGTCCTCTGAATTCTGCAACTGATGAAACGATGAAAATACACATACACGCTAATGTGGGAGGCAAGTGGCAACCTGCACATATTCCTAGTCACCAATAAGCTCCACCTGTAGCCCACGCACCATTCACTAGAAGGGATAATTGTCATTCTTCTCTTCCTCGTCCTATCTTGTATCTTCTACTCTTAGACTCTTCATCAACCCGTTTCATTGGCGCCAACCAACATCACATCAACATCAGTGCATTTATTAGCGACGACTCATCTTCTTCTTTCTCTCATTCCTTCAACTTTAGTTCTCGTTCCTACTTATTTTCTAGAATAATTTTCCTTTCTTTTTTTTGCTTTATTTTTTGGAACACTCTTTCCTTCTTCAACTCCATGGACCACTTGGCCGCTTTAGTTCTATTTCCTTCTTATTCTTGTAACACTCTTGTTTTCTACTATAGCATGAACCACCAGGCCAATTTAGTATCATATTGTCCTCGCCCGTCAACATTTCCACAACCGTCAACATGTCAAAATCATGCAGCGCATGGTCGTCATCCATCTTGATGAATGCTCGATCGCCCATGTTGTGTGCGCATGGTGGCCGTTGTCCATGTTGGCAAGCAGGGCCATGTCGTCGAGAGCCTATTGACCGTCCTTGCCCATGGCCACTTTCAAAATATTTTGACATGATTAACTACCTAATTAATTAACTAATTATGCAAATAAATAACTGCCTACCTAATTCTCTACATGTCTAATTAACTGCCAACCAAATCAATTAATTATTTGCCTAATTGTGAAAAATCCCTACTTCTAATTATATGTAGACATAATTAACTATCTACCTAATTAATTAATTGCATTACTTACTCGGTTTTCCAAATTGATTGGGCACAAAAAAATCATATTTAAGTGGACCTATAATTGCAAATGTAATTAACTGTGTAGCTAATTAATTACATTAATGGGTTGATTTTCATATTAATTCGGTACTTGATTTCCTAATTATTTTCGCATGAAAGGCTTCTATGAACGATGACTACATAAATATTCCATTTGATGATAGCGATATTTGAAATTTGACACGCCTCTTGTATTGTTCGATTGAGTCATGGTGGTAAAGACACTTTTGTAGTGGATTGCTTTTTGCAAGACCTACCAAGTATTGTAGGACATGTACATTTTAGGCATTGCATGTAATTTAGAGATGACAATAAAAACATGTCTATAATGAGTTATCTCTTAGCCTTATCTTTAATAACTAGCATTTTTTTAAACGCGATGAGAAATATTCTACTAAGAGATCATCTCTTAAATGAGAGAAGACAAGCATTTTTTATGATTTCTCTCTCCTCCACATCATCACTTATCTCATGTGGCACTCCTAAGATAGCATCATTTTCCATGCCCGTGCAACACATTTCCTTAAAAAATTTCTTGACATTTGAATGTACGCACTTGTTTGAGAATGTAGCCTACCTAGCTCTCTGTATGACTAACAAGAATTATAATATGAACGTGTTCATGAATGTCTGTATATGGCAGTCCGACAACCCACCTGCCACCACGGCCGTCCTCAACGTCGTGCTCCACCCCCGACATTCTCGAGCATAACATTGGCGGCAGGCCCTGCCACGACGTCCTCAACGGTGTCACGCATGGTGTCCCTCCACACGGTCGCACGCATGCGTACACCCATCTTGAACTCCTCCACCAGGGACTTGGTGTTAGTGCATTGGTCGCCCAACTACAGAAACGCCACTACGGGAAGCCCCACTACGAGCGTCACCAGCGTGGAGTTCTAGCTACAGTGCGTCAGGAAGCACGCCGTGGACGGGGGGTAGCCGAGGGGGGTAGCCGAGGACCATCACTTCGCAAAAAAAATATCATTGTACTTCTAGTTCTCTTTATTGGGTAGCCTCTGGTTTTTTATGCAAAATAAAATAAAATTCAAGGTTTTCTTTCGCAAAAACAACACGCCACATGCCTGGTCTACACTGCCCGGTCAGTGACAATGGGCCCCGACGCCACGATGTCATGCTTCATCAGCGTCGCATCCGTATGCAAGCGAGTTTTGCACTGAATTTGCACGACCAGCCAAGTTGTGGCACCAGTTCAATGTATGCCGTAAGTTTTGATACTAAAGTGATTTTCCTTGCCAAGTTCAAGTACCAGTGGTGTAATTGACTCAAAGAGAAATCCTTACCCATCTCCGATTTGGCGTTTTTGCAATCACAAAGATACCATTGTATCACATTTCTTCAAAAATCCTATGTTTCCTCCAATTCCACCATGTTGTGACTCTTCGGTGCGTACAATGAGAAATGAAAGTAAATGTTATGCAATACACGAAGCACATCAGAATGATTTCCTACACTTCCATATAATCATGAGATGGCCAGTTGGTAACTATTTCACAGGATATAGGAACATAAAACCATTGGATATATCTATTATACTCATTGTCCAAACATCATTGTACCTCTAGTTCTCTTTATTGGGTAGCCTCTGGTTCCCGTTCGTCCAAGCTTCCACGTGCGACCAACACCTTTCCACTGATTTTTTTCCCAGGCGTTGGCTATCTCACTGATCTAATTAAATGGTTTAGCCTACCCTTCTAAATAACTCAATTTTTATCTGTCAAATCAAATCAATTTTGGTATATTAGTAATGCCTTTATGGAAATTAATCAACCATGCTTAATCTCTAATCAATCTCTAAAGATCTAATATTTGGTAATGCCACACATATTACAAAAAGGAATATCCTCCTTGCTTTCATTCATCCATCCATCCAACTTTAATTCTGCTATATACGATGCATGCGTGCACGGTAGATATTACATTATGTTTGCAAAATTAGGCATATCAAAGCAGTATATGCAGGCACACCACATATCACATATCTCCCAATGTCTAATTTTTATATTTTTTTAGTTTCGATGTCAAATTTCAAAAGAATGTCAAATTGATGCATATTTTCGTGCAGTAATCAATAAGTTGGTTTGGTGTTTGTCTGTTCTTGCTGCACTGGTTGCAACATATATCTTGGATTTGCGGGAGTGTTGGGGATTATGAGAGGGATGTGCCATTAACAGCAGTGGTGAGCAGGGATTGGGAAGAAGAAGAAGAAGATCGAAGATTGAAGAAAGTGATTTACAGGTAGAAAAGCCGGCAGTGTTGTTTGATGTGCATAAGGATCCTAACCATGTATATTCAACATGATTGATGTTGAACCACTATAATATGCATGCCACGTTGAAGGCATGGTCATTTACCTAGTATATACAAAACAAATATTTCAGTTTATTTAAAATAGTACCAGTTTACGAGAAATGAAAGAAAAATAATTATTTACCAGGTGTACTGACATAAAAGGAATTATTGCGTATTAATTACTAGAAACATTAGGGGCTTTCTGAAAAGCAAAAATTCAACTTAAAAGTGAATTGTAGTATGATGGACTAAACATAACTATTCTTTATTAGTAGGTAAAGATTTATACCTAAGATGAATAAATATGAAGTCTAGAAACTTTGTAAAGATATTGTTAGTCACATATTTTCTCAGTGTTTCTACAAACATATCTGAAGATATTTTAAAAGTTGTACACCGCAAATATATAGTACAACGCATCTACTTATACACATCAATTCATATGGAAATGATATTTGGCCTTATATTTAGAAAAAAAATCTAAGGGTGGTTCATTTCAAACAAATGTTTTTTAGCGATATCTCAAATGAACTTTATGGAGGAAAAATACATAATTTGTGCAAAATACAATTTCATCTGAGCCTAAGTCAATTAGAATTATGATGTTAGAGCTATAAAAATATTTTCATTATAACTTTGGTACCATTGGTATATTGAGAATTTTGATAAACAAAATCAAAATGTATTAATTAAAATCTTGTGTTGACATAGTAGAGTTTACAAGTAAAAACAATCAATATAAATGAACAAAAAATGTAATATATATTGAGTTAAACTGACAACATGACATCAAAAAAAAATACATTGCAGTGTTGAGTTCTACTGTTTGATGTTAAGGACAAAAAATATTAACAAATAAGTTGTTGATAAGTCATGTCACCCAGTGGCGGATGACCCAGGTGGGCAAGGTGTGGCAGCTGGCAGGCATTGATTTTGTACCCAAAAAATTATACCTACGCATTAACACATATATCCTCACTTTCTTGGCTGGCTACTTTAGATTTATCGTGTGTACTGATCTTTTACAACTTTATATTATCTTTTATGCTTGGTTTCTATTGAAATATATCAATATTTCCATAGTATATGATTATTCGTTTCTACTGAGCATTGTTAGTGTACACTGACCCTTTTTCTTTTGCATCATAAAATTTTCTATGCTTAAGACTTCACCCGCCTTATTTTTTCTTCGTCCTTCTACACTGGTGTCACCGACATGAAGAAAGGAGATGATCAACCGACACCCATTCACAGGGATCAGGAGTGAAACAATTAAAGAGGTATTTAATATGTATTCTCTTACTAAATCTAAATTTAACAAACCATTTGAGGAGGCCTTGCATTTTTATGTGTACAACTACTCAAAATCTAAACATGCATGCATCATTTTTCACAGTTACATATTTATTTAGTGGAGACAATGGTTCCCAATGTCGGGGCAGTTCTAATCGCAATCAGCTTGAATAAAAATGTGGATATGCTATAAATCAGCCTAACGGGTACATATTAGTGAATTTTAAGGCATTGGGTGTTCTGGGCGGAGGATGATATTTTGCGAGTTCATCAAGTTAGCACAGTGGCCATTCAAGTCGATAAAACCATAAATACATGGCATGTTGACACAAGGTAGTGAGAAAACCACATCTTTGGTCTCCTGGGCTCAGGTAGTGAGAAAACCACATCTTTGACCTCTTGTCCTCCTTCAACTCATTAGTTATTTAGGCAAAAGCACCACCATTCTGAACGAACTTCAAATAATCACCACAATTCATTTTTCTTTTCCAAAAAATTACCAACTAGGTGCAATACTATTTTTTTTCTTCAGAAAACCTCCCTAAGTTTGTGGTCAGGTTGTTTCTGACTAGTGGGACCTGCATATCAATGTTGTTTGCCTGGACCATTAACATAGACATGGGCCCACCCGCCAACATGCTTCCCTCCTCTCTCTATGCATGTGGTGACTAATTTGTTTTTCACAAACACCTCTCACGCCTCTAAACCTGATGGTGTTAGAGCATCTCCAGCAGTTTGGCCCGCAGGACGCCGAAAAAGCGCCGTCTGGGCCCGAACCGGCATTAATTTTGGCGTGGGGGCGAACATGTTCCTAGTCGCCGCCCCAGGTCACCCTCAAATCGGCACAAACAGGGCACAACTCGGGGATTTCATTCAAATTTGTACAAAAATAAAAAAACAACTACGCCTAGCCCTACTACGCTGCTGCCGCCGCCCGCCTTCTATATGCCGAGGAGCCTGTAGAACCGGGTGTAGTCACCGCCGCCGCCGCCGTTGCCGTCGTCGTCATCGTGGCCACCGCCCTGCGACCCGCCGGTGTCGTCCCTGTTGCACCGCTGACCAGGGTCGCCGATGTGCGGGGGGTTGGACGGCCCGAGCACGTCCTCGTCGTCGCTGTCAAGGACGAAGACGCCGCCCTCGTCGCGTCCACGGCACCGAGCCTATGATCTCCTCATAGGCCCGGCGCTAGCGCTCCACCTGCTCGCGGACGTAGTCCGCCTTCGCCCACTTGAGGGCGGTCTCGTCGGCGGCGGCCATCTCCTCATGCTCCTTCAGGGCAGCAACCCCGGCCCGGTCCTTGGCCGGACGAGGCGGAAGGAATGAGGGGAGGGGCGGCCACCCTCAATGATGACGAAGGCGCCACTGCGGGTGCGGCGCCGAAGCGGCATCTCCTGTGGCTCCGGCTTGACGGTGCGGAGCGCCGGCGGCCTGGAGGAAAGTGAACCGGAGCCCGACGACGAGGAGGTCGCCGTCTCCATTCGTCGCGACGTCTAGGAACTGCCGCGGCGGCGAGAGAAGGGTGGGGGCGCCGGGTACTCGAGGCACGGCGTGTTGCCGGCCTCGATGTGGTTGAGGACGGCTTCGAGGGTGCGGCCGGGCATGCCCCACCATTTGCGCCGCCCGTGGAGTTGAGGTGGCTGCGGGGCACGACGCCGTTTGCGGACGCGCGCAGGTCGGCATGCCAGCGGTCGAAGTACATCATCCACAGCGTGTGGCTGTCGGCGGCATACCTCGGCTTATTCTGCTGCCCCTCCGACAGCGACGAACGAATGCGCCCTATCTCGCCTCGCCGTTCAGCACCGGTGGGCACCGGGACGCCGAAGTGCTCAGCCTCCACGAGCCCGGCACCCGCATGTCCGGGGGCTCCGGGTAGTCGGCCTAGTAGAGGAGGCGCGCCTCTTCCTCGCGCAGATGGCGTCGGCCGAAGCCGTTTGCCGTCGCGGCATCGCCTGGATAATGCTCAGCCATTGCTCGTCGGCGGGGGAAGAGTGGGAGAGAGGGGCTTCAGTGGCGAGAGGGGGCGAGTTGTGGCGAGAGTGGCGACTGTGGCGACTGTGGCATTCACCGGCGGGGAGGTCGGCTTTTATAGCCGAAGTTGGGCGGTGAGAAGGTGCCCGCTGGGTGCTGCGTGGCGGGAGCGGGTGGGACGCGCGTCGCGACGCCTTCACTAGGCCCAGTGGCGGAGCTAGCTCAAGTTTAGAGCCCGGTCAAGATTGACGTGCGGCCATGTTAATAAGATTTTGCCCAAGCAAACTCTTCACTAATCTAATTTTTTCTACTACAGTTCCATTGACATGCAGCATGGGAGCCCAGGCAGCTGCCCCAGCTCGCCGGGTGCTGGCTCCGCCACTGACCGCGCCGCCCGTGAGGCATCAATGGAAGACTGACCGGCGCGACAGCGCGACGGCCTTGGCATTGATTCCCATGGGAACCGTGGCGATGAGGATGACGAAGTGGGCGAGTCGCTGACTCGGTGGATCCATTCCCGTTCATGCCAAAATCTTTTCCCCCGGCGCATCCAGGCGCCCCAACCGCGCCAGATTCGGCCAGGGTCCGCCGGCGCCAAAATCGGCCCGAGCCGGCGAAAATCGGGCATCTCGGGGCGCGGCTGGGCCGAATTTTCGGCGCCGGCGACAAAAAAGGGGGCTGGGGGGCCTGTTGGGGGCGCGGACGGAGATGCTCTTATGGCCCAGGAGTGCCTCATGTTGCAGGCTGCTGGCCCAAGTAGGCTGGCCCCACAACCCCTAGGATGGTTTCCGCTCTGGGCCATCACGCGAGCCATGTGCCCTTTAGAAGGAAGACTCTAGAATACGATTCGTTCAAGACAAGGAAGCCAGAGCGGTGAAGGACTCCCCTTCACCAATGTAGCCGACTAGGATTGTGTAACCCTGGGGGCCCTGGTATGTTGTATGCCAGTCCGAGCAAGTCAATAGACAAGATGCAATATCTCAATATTATTTGTACTTTGTACACCCCAATTGCAATATACACAACGGAGTACTTATGGAGGGTCTGAACCTGGGACAATCTAGTCTCCTGTTATCCCTCCTATCTAATGAACACGCCGAGATACCCAACCGAGGGATATGCCCGAATCAGCTCCAACGGTGGTGGCCCATGTAGGTCCGCTCGGTGAACTCAAAGGTCAATAAGATCTCCAGTCAATGGCGGTGCGATTTAAGTTCCTCAATTGTGCAAAACACCATGAAAATGTGCACACTCGTTGCGCACCCGAGCATTTTTTTATTCCAAAAAAAATCAGAATTTTTTGAATGTTTTACCTTTTTTTGTTCGAATTTACTGTTCATCATATGCAGATGACCAAAAACACAATGGTGTTTTTAGGGTAACGAAAAGTTTAATATTTAATAAAAGCCTCAACTTGTGTGCTACAAATTCTATCACGGGGCTTGGCCAAGCCAAAGATGGCGCCCCTAATGTAAAGAGTGAGAAAACTTTGCTAGACTAGTTTCTCAACAACAACAAAAAAGCTTTGCTAGAATATGGCCGAGCTAGACAATAGTTTTTCTATGGAATGGGAAAACACTACAAGTAATGACCTAGCCCAGCCGGTTCCCACCCTCTCTCTCGGCTGCTGGTTGGTCTATTGGGCCTCGGCTGCCCACAGGCGTCCATCCAATCCACATCTCCTCCTCCCTCGTCTCAGCGGCGTGTGCACCGTGAGCTCTGGCGGGGAGGAAGGCGGTTGCCCCGGCTTCCGGCACCCACGGTTACATTTTGACCATTGCACACCTCACGCTGAGGAGGATTTCACAGATTCCGACCTGTCGAACCATCGGGTTAGCAATCCATGTTATCAACCTATCATCACCCGCCAAATCTGATGGGCAAACGATGTCTTTCGCGGCTTTAGATTAGATAGCAATGTCATTTAACCGATTCCAGTATTTATTTATGCAGGAAAACAGAGCACACCGTGCTCAGTTGATTTGCCTCCGTCAAGTTGATTATGAGGGTGGTTTATGGCTTTATGCTATGCAAGAGAGGGAAGTACAAAGCTGTGGTCAGGATTTATTTCTTACCTCAAACACCGACACATTCATGGTCTCTACGGATCTGCAGTATCTGCTGATGGCATGAGAAATCACGCATACATGCGCGTGCCTCTGCCTCATTCTGTCTCTATGGATCTGCAGCATCAGTTCGAGTTTCAACTTTTACATTCCTAAAATAATCATTGGCACATTAGGATCGGCAATATGCTAGCGAACCACAGCTGGATCTACTGGACTTCTCAGCATACGCTCAGTTAAAAGCATAACACTGAGCTACATGAAGTACTAGACATGAAGCAAGCAACAATATTTACTTCCGCAATATAAAAGAGTTGTCGAATCCATGAGAAGGTAAAGACGTGGGGTGTAATTAAGCACCTCAGCTTCGAACACACCCCCTGCTGCTGGTTGTTCCATTGGACCTCTGCTGCCCACGCTGCGCATCCAACTCCACCTCTCCTCCTTCCTCTCGTCTCCGTCAGAGCATGCAAGTCTCGCCCCCTCTCCTTCATGCCCCAGCGTCAAAGCCACCAATGTTGGGACAAACCCAATGACGACGAACGCCGGGCAGAGGTAGACGAAGAAGACACCATGACTTTTTCCAGCGACGAACGCTGCGGCGGATGAACGCCTGTATCTTGGCTTTATTCAACTCAACTACTCAAACACATACATGAAGGTACACACGCACACACGCAGCACAACCCCGGAAGAACTCTCACGTCGATCGGGCGCGTACCACGATCCCGACGGAGACTACATCTTCCTTAGGCCCCTCCCCCTCGGCTCGGCACATACCGTCACCATGGCGTGGCAACAAACCGGCGCAACGATCAGTACAAAGAGATGGGCTTTTTATACCCTGTGCACACACACCCAGCGACAACTCCACGCAGCACTGACTAGCCTGAACTCCCGGCCACTACTACATCGTGGTGCTTATCCACTAATGACCGAGCCAGGAGATCAAGTGGAAATACTCCCCACCTTTTCTACATCGTCTTCCCAGCTCCGGGCAGCCATCTATGCGCAAGACTTTGAGGGCTGGCAACCGCTCCAGGAGACCATGCGGGAATTCCTCCATTGCTGGACAATGCCAAATCTTCAATTCCCTAAGAGAAGTGACGCCACATATCCCTTCAGGCAGTGCAACAAGTCTGCGGCAGACTAGAACCACCAATACCTCCAGGGACAGCGGAAGGGTCTCCTTCTCAGATGATGAAGTGTTACCCTCCAGGTTTTCACAATTCGCAATACACAGAGACCGGAGACGATCCAAGCACCGGAACTCCTCTGTTGCCCAGCGGACAAGATTGCTGCAACCGCTAATCGTCAAATGCTCCACGAACGGAAAACATTTCCGAAGCATAAGTTGTGATCTGGACAATAGGCAGCTTCTGACCAAGCTGTTGGGGCCTTGCAGATCCAAATACTTAAGTTTTTCAAGAGGTCTTTCACTTTGGCTTTGCTGGGCGCCTAGAGGCAACATGGATATGTCTTCCAGATACCCAAGAGTTAAGATGACTAGAAATGGCCAGGAGCCCAAACGGATGCCCTTAAAAACTAAACCAACTACAATACTGTGAACTCCAACTATTTGTAAGTTGTTGATGATGGGGACCACTGGAATACTTGCAAGCTTCGGGCACTTTTTGATCGTTAGCTCTTCAAGCATCGGGAACATTACCAGGTTATCACTAGGCTCCCCCGCATTATTTTCTGCCCATATCTCCAGTCTTGGTAACTCAATTAACCTCATCTTCTTCAGCTTTGGGAAAACTTGCATAGGGGTAATGCATCCTCCGGCTTCCACATCAACGTTATTACATAATGTGGTCAGATCATCCATCCTCTCTAAGGACAAATTCTCCAGAGAGACCGAGCACCATATGACAGGTATACACTTGCATCTTGGGCACTCGGACATTTCGAGTTCTTCCAAACAGTTAAACATATGAGGCTTTTCCACACTATTTTCGGCCAATATCTCCAGGCTTGGTAACTTACTCAACCTCATCCTTTTCAAACTTGAAAAAATATGCAGAGGGGTAATGCATCCTCCAGCTTCCACATCAAACTTATTACATAATGTTGTCAGGTTATCCATCTTCTGTAAGGCCAAAATCTCTAGAGAGATTGAGAGCCATATTACAGGGATACTCTTGCATTTTGGGCAGTCAGATATTTTGAGTTCTCTCAAGTAGTTAAACATCTCAGGTTTTCTCATCCATTGTGATATTTCTAGGCCACCATACCCACGTCTCTCCAACTTTTTGATATTACTATGAGGTTCTAAACCCTGAAGTACTTCTTCCACATTACATGCCATATCCTTAGACTCGTCATCTATTTCCTGGCCCCAAGAGAACAACAACTCACTTAGATTTTGCTTCTGATTGAGATTGGCTTCTTTTGCATTTTCCCCACTTCTTATCTTGCTCAAATTAAATAGTTCCAACCTATTGCTAAGGTGTTGCAAGCCTTTGAGCTGCTCTATTCCAAGGCCTTCTCCAGTATCCACAACAAATTTTGTTAATATATGAAGGTTCTTTAGTACACCAAAGTTTGGAGACATACTTTTGAGATGAGCACTACTACAGAGAAATAGGTGGATGAGCTTTCTCAATCCTGACATGTCTTCTGGTAACTGCTGCAACATATGACAATGTATGAGGCTCAATGTTTGCAGGTTATGCATCACACATATTGATTCTGGCAACTTAGTGATGTTAGACCAAGAGAGGTGAAGATATCGTAGATGTTTCGCATTTATGGCCTTGCAATTGGAAACTAAAGAAGGGGAGCAATCCAATGCTCTTAGTGATGCCGATGCCTGTAGCAACTCTTTAAAACCCTTGTGTGATTCTGAAGGAGCTATCAAAGTGCGGAGGTTTGTCCTGCCTTTGCATAACCCATTAATTTGTTCCAAATCAGCCTCTGACATTTGCACGTGACAAACATTTTTTAACAATGCTTTCTGCCGAGTCAATTCTTCTATACTTGCACATTCATCTGTGACATCTTTTGCCAAATCATGCATTTTACAGTCAATAGTCACATAACTGTGTGTAGCATAATTGTGTGTGCACTCCTGCTTATCTTGGAGGAAGGACCTCCAAACTAACTCATCGAAAATGAATTCTCCTTTCCGTGTTAAATCCATTGTTCCCTTCTCTTGAATAAAACCATTTGCCATCCATAGCTGGATCAACATGTCCTTGTCCATCTTATAGTCCTTGGGAAAAATTGCAAAGAATGCAAAACATTGCTTCATTTCAGATGATAGGTGTGTATAGCTCAACTTTAGGATGGACATGATCTCATCTTTCCCTCTAACATTACCCCTAATATTACTTTCTTCGATGGCCTTCCATTGTTGTACTTGTTGACATGAACTTAGCAATCCACCCATTGTCTTGAGAGCAAGAGGCAGCCCCCTACATTTGTTGACGATACGTCTGCCAATGCTGACCAACTCTGCTTGCTCCTGCTCTACACCGTTGCTATATGCTTTCTTTGCAAATAATTCCCATGAATCTTGTTCACTCAGACATGCTAGCTTATGGGGTTGAAAGGTTTGCATTATAGTGGCCACTTTCTGGCTTCGAGTTGTAACGACTATTACGCTCCCCGGTCCTCCAACAGAACACAAAAGAGGCTTCAGGACGTCCCCCCACTTCCTCTCATCTTCATTCCAAACATCATCAAGCACGAGCATAAACCTTTTTTGTCCAATCACTTGTTCAAGTCTCTTTTGCAATAGTTCAATGCTGCCAGGCAGGTCGCAACTTCCATTTGTAGCCAATTCAATGATGGATTTGACAATAGCAACTGCATCAAAGTTGTCTGACACGCAATGCCACATCTTCAATTGGAAATGTTGCTGGACCCCTTGGTCATTATACAACATCTTAGCAAGAGTTGTCTTGCCAAGACCTCCCATCCCAAAGATGGGCAACACCTGCACCTTCCGCTGATTTTGCTGGTCCAGCAGCAACTTCACCATCACTTCCTTATCATCATCTCTTCCAAATATTTTGCTAGAGTCGTCCAGTTTTGAGTGTGTCTGCCGCCAAGAATGTTGCCGCTCCTCCCTATGTATAGAATTCTCCAGACCAAACTTGTTCATCTCCTCAACCAATTTATTGATCTTCTCGAGTACGTTCTTGAGTTTCTTGCTCATTTCAAAACGGAAGAGCAGTGGGCTGTGGTGCATCATGTAGCCGAGCACCTTGCGGATAGTGGACTTGCCAATCATAGACTGACGGCGCAGTGCCTCATACTGGAAGTCATCGAGCACGTCGTCGGCCTCGTAGGCGACAGACTTGAGCTCCTTCATCCAGCTCTTGACATAGTCGTTTGTCTCGCTCCTCTCCTCGGCGTTAGCCAGCTTGCACTCGACGGCTAGCAGATAGCGCTCCAGCATTCGGCGGTCATCGTCGAGGCCGCACATGCGGGTCATGGTCTCCACAAGTGCATCTGCGGCCTTGCCGGCCACGCCGCGCACTAGTGGGAGAAGCAGCGACTCTGCAATATTTTGCAGGTTGGGGGAACACGGAACTGCAGCACATGAAAGAAGAGAGGTTAGCACTCCTATTTTCTAGTTCCACAATAGCTTAGCTCTGAAAGAAGAGAGGTATAGCTCTTGTATATCCCTCTTGTACATACTTTTTTGGTACACATACATAAAAATTCCAGTGGGGTTTTTGCTTGCTGTTCAGCTACAAAACCAGGCCAAGGATTGAGCAGAGAATTACCTCAACAACGCCCAGATTTGATCTTGTCCAAATTGGTGAAAGAGCAGGGTACTGCTGCTCGTTCCTTCCCCGCCCCTGTGTGGTTGCTGTTGTGTGGTTGTTGGAGAGAGGATGGAAGCAAATGGAGATAAGATCAGGGAATCCAAGAGCTGATATTGTCTGACTGACTGATACATGTACCTACCAATGGTCCCTCATTTATTTGCAACCATACATCACCATTATTGGATATTTCTATAATTTCCTTAATTCTATATACTTTCTAATACTCGGTTTTACCTATGCGCAACTGTTTCTTAAGATCCTTTTAGCATTACCATTGCGTTAGTGCAGTGAACTATATTTTCTGAGTTAGTACAAATAACTGTGGAAGGAAAAAAAATCAGAAAAAGGCAGTGGAAGGGAATAAAGATGGAAAGGGCGTGGAAATGTTGTATTTAGGTCGACAACACTTCCCTTTCACTCAATAAATACTGAAATACCGATATTCAAGCTAGCTTTGAGCTTATTTTGCAACTTGCATATACAAACAATTACCTGTACAATCATCACTTATTGACTGATATGTGTATCTACCGGTGGCCCCTCACTTTTTCATAGCTATATATCACTATTGTTGAATATATTTCTACAATTTCCTGAATTCTATATACTTCCAAATACTTGGTTGTACCTGTACACAACTGGTTTTAGATCGTTTTAGCATTTGCCATCATGTTAGTGCTGTGAAGTGTATTTTCTCTGTTTAACCTTCTTTAGACCATCCAGTATATATGGTGTCTAACTGTACAGTTACTGCAAATAATTGTGGAAGGAAACATTTTCCTCAGGAAAAAAAGCGTAGAAGGAAGAACAAGATGGAAAGCGCGTGAGGTTTGGTATATTAGTGTAGAAATGTTGTATTGGTCGACAGCACTTCTTTTTCACTCGGTAAGTACTGAAATATCAATATTCAGTCTAGGCCTTGAGTTTATCCTGCAACTTGCATATACAAACAATATTCTGTACCATCATCACAAGTGACTTCAACCAACTAGTGTTCAACAATAACCAACTTGGGTATGAATTATTTTCCAACTTGTATATAGGACAATAACTGAGACATTCATGCATCTGCTATGGAGAATTAGACTATGTATAAGGTAAGCACGTATTTTACCCAGTGCCAATGACACCGGATGAGATAACGTGGCTCCGGCCCTGGGTACATCTGCTGTGAAGACTTGTTCTCACTTGTGTCGCTAACGGTTCTTCAGCAATAGGCAAGACGTTGCTTTCGACCTGTCACTTGTTCCATGGCGTACAAGACGGGAGAGGCGTGCCACACGGACCTTCTAATCCTATTCTTTTTTTCGGTTTGATATATATCAGTAAAATTATTGAATATGCAACAAAAATCCATATAGATACTATGGTGAGTTAGCTTAGTGAACTCAGAGTTGTCAGGTAAACAAGTTGTTGAGTCTGAGAAAAGTTTGATTGTACATGATGCATGGAAAGGATTTTAGCACCAGCTTTCTTGGTACCAACAGTATTAATTTCTGCTGTTATGAGACGACCATCATAACCCCATAGGTTGCAAACATATGGATGAGAACGGTTTTAAAACATAATTTTTTTAGTGAAACAATAGTCTGAAGTTTCTGAACTATTTTTAAAAAAAGAGGTCCCTGAACGAATAAAACGTACAGAATCGGTACATCATGTATTCTTTTTGCTGAGGTGTACATCAATACTTTATTCATATGCGTTGTTGCAGCGCAAGGCTCATTAATCTGGTACCACTGATGCGATGCAGTACTGGAACTGAAGAAACTTTTAAGGTCCGTCAACCAGCGCTGTGAAGGCTTCGGAGAAGCAGTCATCAGAAGAGAAAGATATGGAAGTTGGGGCCCTCAGGCCAGCCAGAGTTATGCTGACCTGATCCATGTGATGAACTTATCACCGCGGAATGTGATGTGCCGAACCATTTATTTTGTGGCTTCAGATTCAGTAGCAGTGTTTATTTATGCAGGAACCGGGCTCAGTTGATTTGCTTCCATCAGTTATGAGGGTTGGTTATGCTATGCAAGAGGAAGGTACAAGGTTGTCGTCATAATTTTTTTTTAACTGAAACACCGAGTCATTCATGGTCTCCATGGATCTGCAGTATCACACAGTTGCATCCGAATTCAGGCCATGGTCTTGATGAAAGCCTGTCCCAATCCAACTTGTGCAATCTCCTCCCAACCAGAATTGTAGTATGTGCTTGAAGTCAGTTAACAGCAAATATTCACTAGTCCTCACACAGTCACACAATAAAAAGTTTAACACTAAGAAATTACAGGAAGTAGTAGAGATTTGAACAAGGAAGAGACTTTGGTGGGGCGTCAGGCTTTGAACCCTCTGCTGGAGTTAATGGGTCCAACGGGCCTCTGCTGCCCACGGCTGAGTGCAATTAAGCATCTATGCTCCTTCCTCTCGTCTCCGTCATCGCAGAGGGCATAGGCAGGGGAAGTGGGTGCCGAAGCTCAAGGACGTGGACGCCATGGCGCTCCCCACCGCCGACGACATCACGCACCTCACCACGCAGGCCCACATCCGGCTGGGCAAGATGCTCGCCGACGCATACATCGCCACACTCTGATGATAATCAGTTAGTGTGCCGGCCTGATTAGTAGTGTACAATGGAATTCTACTACCATTGATTTCACGGAAGAGTTAATTTGGTGATGATTAGTTGTGGACACCAAAGATTTAATTTGGTACCACCTTGTCACTTGCTTCTAGTTTTACAGCGTAGCTCTATATTTGCTACAGTTTAATCCTTCTCTTGCTAGCAAGATGCGTACCATTCTGGAAAATCACGAGGCAAATTGAGAATCTGGTTTGACTAGGTAAGGTTGCAACTAAATGAAGGAAAAGACACAAACTCAGAATATTGCTCCCATTCTTACGCCCTTTATAGGAACTGGAACAATCTCATCCATATTACGATATTACTGTTGTGCGGAAGGAAAAGAAGGCTTGTTGTTACAGTATAACTCTGATTATCTACACAGAAAAAATACAACCGCTGTACGCATAGATTGGAATCAGAAGCAGATCATAAGAAACTCTGTTGAGAAAGGCAAACATATATTATTTGCAACAGTTTTGATAGAAATCATCTAGATGAGATATAATTAGTCTCATTCACCTTTTATAGCCATTGGATGTGATGCTATAAGATGCGTGTGTGCTGACGTGGGTTGTATCTGTTCTTGTTTCCAAAGTGAATGAGACCAAATTATGTCTCATCTAGATGAGTTCCAGATACTCCCTATTTGCAATGCCGTGGCCAAAAAAAAAAGGGGAAGGCTCAACCAAGCCCGCTGTGGCAAAAAAAGGGAAACAAAGAACTGAAAAGTTACAAAATGTTTGCAAGATGCTTGTGACTATATGAGGTTATAACATGCAAATACATTGATAGCATGCAAATTTGAACTAAAACCACGACGAGTAAATCGAAACGGAGGGAGTACTTTCCAGGAATATCCATTAAGCTAAGCTGTGTATAATAACTACTCCAAACTTACATGTTGTGCTAATTTCAGAGGGCTTCGAACCCACCGTCCCTGCTGCTGGCTGCTCCATCGGGCCTCCGCTGTCCCATGGCGCGCATTCTCTGCTCCTTCCTCTCGACTCCATCAATGCAGGTAAATCTCGCTCCCTCTCCTGCATGCCCGCCCACGCCATCGAAGCACCGCCCTGGAGTGCGCTCTGAGGTCGAGGACGGTGATTGCCTCAGGCCACGGCACGCACAGCGCCAACCTTCCTCTTCCCCCTCTACGCCCTGTCGAGGAGTACGGCGGTTGGCCGGGTCGCGGCCGCGCACAAAGGCATGATGGGGGCGGATCGATGATTGCCTCCTTCATGACGTGGAGGCTTTCAGAGATTCCCACCTGCACGTACATGATTCATCGAATGTTATCATAGAATTTAATGTGAGATAATTTATTTAGACAGAAGGAAGATTGATTTTTTACCAGGGCACTCGTGTCATGCGTATACTGATTTATACTTTGCAGCTTGGGTCTTCATGGCGCCTAATCAAAAATTATCTTACGTGGGATAGACGAGACCAAGTTGAAATATTTCCCTCCTTCTCTGCATAGTCTTACCAACTCCGGGCAGCCATGTATCTTTAACAATTCGAGGGCAGGCAACCGCTCCACGAGACCATGCGGGAATTCATCCAGAGCTGGACAATCACAAATCCTCAATTCCCTAAGAGAAGTGAGGCCACACATCCCATCAGGCAGCGCTTTCAGGGCACTACATGAACCCACATAGAGACTTATCAGGTTGGCCAGATTTCCAAGGTTCGAAGGCAGCTTGACCAGATGTTTGCATAACGAAATTTCCAATTCCTCCAGGGACAGCGGAAGTGTCCCATTAGACAATGAAGTGTTCCCCTCCTGGTTGTCACAATCTTCAATACGCAAAACACAGAGGCGATCAAAGCACCCGAGCTCATCTGATGGCCAACGAACAAGATTGTTGCACCTGCGAATCACCAACGTTTCCACAAATCTAAAGCATTTCCAAGGCATAAGGCATGATCTAGACAATACAAACCTTGTGTCCAAGCTGTTAGGACCTTGCAGAGCCAAATACTCTAGTTTTTCAAGAGGTCTTTCACTTTGGATTAGTTGGGCGTCTAGAAGCAACATGGCCATGTCTTCCTTAGACTCCAGAGTTAAAGCCATGAGAAATGGCCAAGAGCCCAAACGGATGCGTATAAAAATGAAACTGACTGCTGTACCGTGAACTCCAACTATACTCATATCCCTGACAACCGGGATCATTGGAATACTTGCAAGCTTGGGACAATTTTCTATCCTTAGCACTTCAAGCATCGGGAACTTTAGCAAGCTATCACAAGGCTCTCCCACACTATTTTCTGCCCATATCTCCAGGCTTGGTAACTCAAACAACCTCATCCTCTTCAACCTTTGGAAAATTTGGAAAGGAGTAACGTGTCCTCCACCTTCCACATCAAGGCTATTACATAATGTGGTCAAGTTATCCATCTTCTCTATGGACAAAATCTCTAGAGAGACAGAGAGCCATACTACAGGTATACTCTTGCATCTTGCGCAGTTTGACATTTTGAGTTCTTTCAAACAGTTAAACATCTCAGGATTTCTCATCCATTGTGATATTTGTAGACCACCATATCCGAGTATCTCCAAATTTTGTATATTACAATGAGGTTCTAAACATTGGAGCACTTCTTCGACATCTTTAGGCTCATCATGAAATTTTTGGTCCCAAGAGAACAACAACTCAGTTAAATTTTGCTTCTGACTGAGGTTGGCTTCTTTTGCATTCTCTGCACTCTTTATCTTGCTCAAATTCAATAGCTCCAGCCTATTGCTAAGGTGTTTCAAGTCTTTGAGCTGCTCTATTCCAAGGCCATATCCAGTATCCACAACAAATGTTGTTAATATGTGAAGGTTGTTCATTACACCAAAGTTTGGAGACATACTTCTGAGACTATCACAATCAAAGAGATAAAGATTGATGAGCTTTCTCAATCCTGTCATGTCTTCTGGTAACTTCCGCAGCTCCTTGCAAGCTACGAGCCTCAACGTTTGCAAGTTATACAACAAACATATTGAATTTGGCAATGTAACGATGTCAGACACGGAGAGGTCAAGATACCGTAAATGTTTTGCATTTATGGCCTTGCAAATGGCAATTGAATAAGGGGGACAATGCAATGCTCTTAGTGATGATGATATTTTTAGCAACTCTTTAAAATCCTTGTGTGACGATCCTGAAGGAGCTAACAAAGTGCGGAGGCATGTTCTTCCTTTGCACAACCCACTAATTTGTTCTAATTCATCAACCTTTGACATTTGCATGTGACAACCATCTTTTAACAATCCCTTCCGCTGATTTAGTTCATCTATACTTGCACATTCATTGGTGACATATTTTGCTAGATCATGCATTAAGTCATGCATTTTACATATTACCATTCTCGGATATTCTAGCACTTTCTTATCTTGGAGGAAGGATCTCCAAACCAACTCATCAAAAATGAATTCTCCTTTCTGTATTAAATCCATTGTTTCCTCTTCTTGTATAAAACCATTTGCCATCCATAGTTCGATCAGAAAATCCTTCTGCATCTCATAATCCTTGCGAAAAATTGCACATAATGCAAAACATTGTTTCATTTTAGATGACAGGTGTTTGTAGCTTAACTTTAATATGGGCATGACCTCATATTTACCTCTGTCATTATCCCCAATGTTACTTGCTTCAATGATCTTCCATTCATGTACATGTTTCTGTGAACTCAACAATCCACCCATTGTCTTGAGTGCAAGAGGCAACCCTCCACATTTATTGAGAATATGCCTTCCAATGGCGACTAACTCTGCTTGCTCCTCCACACCATTGCTAAATGTTTTGTTTGAAAAAAAGTCCCATGAATCATCTGCACTCAGAAATACTAGCTCATGGGGCTTAACCGTGCACATTATAGACGCTACTTGCTTGCTTCGACATGTGACCACTATAACACTTCCTGGTCCACCAACAGAACACAATAGTGGCTTCAATACATCCTCCCACATTCTCTTATCTTCATTCCATACATCATCAAGAATGAGAATAAACCTTTTTTGGCCAATGACTTCCTGAAGTTGCTTTTGCAACAACTCAATGGTGTCAGGCAGATCACATCTTTTATTTACAACCAATTCAATGATGGATTTCAAAAGAGCAACGGTATCAAAGTTGTCTGACACGCAGTGCCACATCTTCAACTGGAAATGTTTCTGGACTTCTTGGTCATTACACACCATCTTAGCAAGAGTCGTCTTACCAAGACCTCCCATCCCAAAGATGGGCAGCACCTGCACCTTCTGCAGATCCTACTGGTCCAGCAGCAGCTTGACCACCACTTCCTTATCATCATCTCTTCCAAATATTTTGGTAGAGTCGTCCAATTTTGAGTGTGTCTGCCGCCAAGGATGTTGCTGCTCCTCTCTATGGATAGAATTCTCTAGGCCAAACTTGTTCATCTCCTCAACCAACTTGCGCGCTGATCTTCTCGAGGACGTTCTTGAGTTTCCTGCTCATTTCAAAACGGAAGAGCAGCGGGCTGTGCCGCGTGATGTAGCCAAGTACCTTGTGGGAAGTGGACCTGCCGATTTTAGACTGGCGGCGTAGTGCCTCGTACTGGAAGTCGTCAAGCACGTCGTCAGCCTTGTAGGCGACAGACTTGAGCTCCTTCATCCAGCTCTTGACATAGCCATTTGTCATGCTCCTCTCCTCGGCGTTGGCCAGCTTGCACTCGACAGCTAGCAGCTGGCGCTCCAATGTTCGGCGATCATCATCGAGGCCACACATGCGGGTCACCGTCCCGACGAGTGCGTCTGCAGCCTTGCTGGCCACGCCACGCACTAGAGGAAGAACCAACGATTCTGCCATGTTCTTGCAGGCCAGAGGAACAAGGACTGTTGCATATATGAAAGAGAAAAAGAAAGGTTAAGCACTGACAGAACACGAACAACCTTAAATTCCTCCTCTTATTTTACTTTATTTATAAGTTCCACACTAGCTTAGCCTGTATAGCTCTTGTTCATCCCTTTCGTACATACTTTTTGATTCATATAAATAAAGATCCCATTGGGCCTTTGCCCTACTAGAGAATTAAAAAAGGAGAACGTGTCTAAAAAAGATCTTGTTGCGAGATCTTATGGGTTTCACCTCTAGCCTACCCCAACTTGTTTGGGACTAAAGGCTTTGTTGTTGTTGTTGTTGTTGTGTCTAAAAAAGAACTAAAAAAAACAGAACAGCCGAAGAAGAGCAAAACAAAATAAAGGATTGAGCAGAGAATTCACCTCAACAACGCCCAAATTTGATCTTGTGCCAATAGGTGAAAGAGCAACAGTACTGCTGCTCGTTCCGTCGCCGCCTCTGTGTTGGTCTGTTGTGTGCTATGGGATTGTGTGGTTGCTGGAGAGAGGATGGAAGGAAACAGAGATAAGATCAAGGAATCCAACAGCCGTATAGAAAAGGGCAGTGGAAGGAAAAAAGATGGAAAGCGTGTGAGGCTTGGTATATTCGCGTGGAAATATTTTATAGGCCGACAACACCTCCTTTTCGCTCAGCAAATATTTAGATGTCGATATTCAAGCTAAGCTTTGTGGTTTTTCCTGCAACTTGCACATACAAACAGTTGTGTGTACCATCATCACAAGTGGCTCCAACCAAATAATGTTGAACCCCTGGGTAGGGTAGAATGCATCATTTTCCAACTTGTACATAGGACAATAAGTGATATCTGCTGTGAAGACTTTTCTCACTTGTGTCACTAACGTTTCTGCAGCAATAGGCAAGACCATGTTTTCGACCTGTCACTTGTTCCATGGCGTACTAGACGGGAGGCGCGCCACACGTTCTGGTAATGATTTTTCTTTTTGCTATATATCAGTACAATTGTAGAAACAAAAAAAAATGTATTACAGTGAATATGCTAACGGAACTCAGAGTTATGAGATAAACAGATTTTTGAATTTGAGAAAACTTAGATTATACACAATGCACGGAAAGGATTTTTGCACCAGCTTTATTCGTACCGACAGGATTAGTTTCTGCTGTTATGATCGTTGAATAATAAATAATTGAGAAGCTAGACATACCTCCATGAGGAAAAACAGATGAGACGACCATCATAATCGCATAGGTTGCAAACATATGCATGATGAGAACTGTTTTAACACATCATTTTTTTAGTGAAACAATGGTCTGAAGTCTCTGAACTATTTTGGAAAAAAATTAAGT
>NC_041386.1:737324339-737332199 GCF_002162155.2 Triticum dicoccoides | reverse complement strand
CCACTGATGCGATGCCAGTACTGGCTCGCTGCGTTTAACGTATCACGCACAATCTGAACTGGATTATATTCACCACCATCATCTGAATTTCTTAGTTTATGAAACTACCCAGATGCAGCCTAAATGGGAGAAGCGACGTGCGCATGCCCTTGCCAATCATGCTGAAGCTGAACAGCAACACGGGGGGTTGGAACTGAAGAAACTGAAGCTCGGTCAACCAGCGCAGTGAAGGCTTCGGAGAAGCAGTCATTAGAAGAGAAAGATATGGAAGCTGGAGCCCGCAGGTCAGCCATAGTTATTCTGACCTGATCCATGTTATCAACTTATCATCCGTGGAATCTGATGTGCTGAACCATTTTTTTTTATGGCTTCAGATTCAGCAGCAGTGTCATTTAAGCGATTTCAGTATAAGTCTTTTTTTAGAGATTCCACTATAGAGACTACATTCAGATGTATATAGACCCCTTTTAAAGTATGTGTTCACTCATTTTGCTTCATGTGTAGTCTATACTGTGATCTCTTAAAAGACTTTTTTTTTTGAAACGAAGGACTTAAAAGACTTATATTTAGGAACAGAGGGAGTAAAATGCATGGATGTGATCATTTTTTTTCTCTTTTGTTTTTCCGTGGAAGTGGTGATCATTTTCTAAGCATAATATGATCCCATGATGTGAACTGCCACTTTGTGAATACTGACTGCAAGTCTGCAGGTTTGTAAAACTACTAATCAAAACTATGTGAGATATTTTTCACAATTTAAGAAAATGGAAATATATCTGAACATTGTAGAGTTTGTAAAGTAACTAACAACCCAAATTGTATGACATATTTTTGGCAATTTAAGAAAGTGGGAATTTGTTAGGACGTTGTAACTCGGCACGAGGCTGCAAAGATAAAACAATTGATGTAGAAAGTGCTCAGTTGCGAACCAACCTGTGGTTGGATGGTTAGAGTGACTGTGGTATGCCAGCCCATCAGGATTCGAGTCCTGGTGCTCGCATTTATTCCTGGGTCATTTCAGGATTTCCGGCGATGCGTGTTCAGTGAAAATAGACGTTTCCGTCGATGACGAGGTGCCTACGGTGACTTCGTAAATTTTAAGATGATATGCAGGCTCAGTATTTCAGAGGTGCTCGTAGGGATAGGATGTGTGTGTGTACGTTCATAAGGATGAGTGTATGCGCGTGTATATGAGCGCTTGCGTCTGTACTGTGTTAAAAAAAGTGCTCAGTTTGTATTATTGTTTCTTGTAAATCTGAAGATATTTAATTAATAATGCCCTCGTGCAAAGCACGTGCCTTCAACTAGTTAGTCTGGTACAACTGATGCGATGCAGTACTGGCTCGCTGCGTTTAAGGTATCATGCACAATCTGAACTGGATTAGATTCACCAACATTATATTTCTTGGTATATGAAACTACCAAGATGCAGCCGAAATGGGAGAAGCCACGTGCGCATGCGCTGGCCAATCATGCTGAAGCTGAACGGCAACACAGGTGGTTGGAACTGAAGAAACTGAAGCTCCGTCAACCAGCGCAGTGCCGGCTTCGGAGAAGCAATCATCAGAAGATAAAGATAAGGAAGTTGGGGCCCGCAGGTCAGCCAGAGTTATGCTGACCTGATCCATGTTATCAACTTATCATCCGCGGAATGTGTTTGCCGGACATATTTATTTTGTGGCTTC
This sequence comes from Triticum dicoccoides, assembly GCF_002162155.2. Classification (NCBI taxonomy): domain Eukaryota; kingdom Viridiplantae; phylum Streptophyta; class Magnoliopsida; order Poales; family Poaceae; genus Triticum; species Triticum dicoccoides. The sequence goes on along the minus strand of NC_041386.1, from coordinate 737,330,514 downwards.
AGATTCAGTAGCAGTGTCATTTAAGCGATTTCAGTATTTATTTATTTATGCAGGAACCGTGCTCAGTTGATTTGCTTCCATCAACTATGACGGTGGGTTATGCTATGCAAGAGGAAAGTACAAGGTTGTCGTCAGAATTTTTTACCTGAAACACCGAGTCATTCATGGTCTCGATGGATCTGCAGTATCAGACGGTGGCATCAGAATTCAGGCATACATGCGTGTTGCGCTGTCTCAGTTAGTCGCAAATGTTCAGAACTCTCCTCACACATGCGCAGTCAAAAGCTTAACACTAAGCACTTACAGGAATATTTACTTGAGAGATATTATCAGCAGGTCCTAGCAAGGCAGAACAGTTGTGGAATCCCTGAGACGGAACATAAGTTTAGTTCAACCATACTTGAACAAGGAAGAGACTTGGGTGGGGCGTCATTAAGCACCTCGGATATAGTCAGGCTTCGAACCCTCTGGTGGCAGCGGGCCTCTGCTGCCCACAGCGTGCAACCTCTCGTCTCCGTCAGTACGTGGGAGGAGCAGAGGGTGGTGCGGGTGCCGAACCTCAAGTACGTGGACGCCATGGGACTCCCCATTGCCAACGACATCACGCACCTCAGCACCCAGGCCCAGGTCCTGCTTGGCAAGATGCTCGCTGACGCATACATAACCACACTCCGATGATCCAGGACATAATCAGTGTGTTTGCATTCCAGTGAACACTTCCAATCATTGATTACACGGAATGGTGAATTTGGTGAGGATTAGTTGTGGACAACAGATGAACAAATCTGCTCTAGTCTGTAGCAGCAGCAGTAGTAGGATACTTCATGTAAGGCTCTCAAAGGTGGGGCAGACAGGAGTTCAGATTATTGGTGCCATTAATTGCTCTGCTAAGTTTATCTGCCTTGACAGAAGATTTGTTGTTTACAGCACAGACCGATTATCTACACAGAAAAAACTGCAATGATGTACACATAGATTGGACTCGGAAGCAGTTCAAAAGAATCTACGTGATGGACGGCAAAAATAAATTCTTTGCAATGGAAATTGGGTATGTGGTTATAGAACATGGCAGGAGCTACTACTAGTACTTCCCAGGGATAACTATCAAGCCAAGCCGCACAATTTAACTTGGGGTTAACTTACATTGGTAGAAACATAGTATTGGACTATTGGTGTCACACCTACTTTTGCTGTACAGATTAAAGCAACGAGCTCGTGTAGAGTACCTTTTTCTTCTGAGAAAAATGAAATACAGTACTACTTCAGTCTGCTAATCCCATGCCAGAGGGCTTCGAACCTACCCTCTCTGCTGCTACTGCTAGTTGGTCTGTTGGACCTCTGCTGCTCACGGTGTGCATCCTGGGCTCCTTGAGCAGGCAAATCTCGCACTCTACCCCCGCCACCCCCGGTCGCAGCGCGCACAACGGCAACATGGTGACGGATCGACCATCTTGTTGCCTTCCTTCATCTTGTCACGGACTTGACCTGCAGGTACATCGATTCACCGCGTTAGTATTGCATGTTATCACCGAATTTGATGTGAGGACAATTATTTAGACACAAGGGATATTGATTATTCACCGGGGTACTCACGTATGACCATTTACTTCGCAGCTATTCTTGGATTCGATGATAAATCTCCTTACGTGGGATAGAGGAGACCAACTGAAAATACTCCCCGCCTTCTCTGCATCGTCTTCCCAACTTCGGGCAGTCATGTATGCTTAAGGACTCGAGGCTAGGCAACCGCTTTAGGAGACCATGCGGGAATTCCTCCATAGCTGCACAATACCAAAGATTCAATACCCTAAGAGAAGTGGGGCCACATATCCCATCAGGCATCACTCTCAGGCCACTGCAGGAAATCAGCTTGAGACTCCTCAGCTTTTCCAGAATTCCAAGGTTCGAAGGCAGTGCTACCACACCGTGGCAGTCTGAAATTATCAATGCCTCTAGAGACCGCGGAAGGGTTTCCTCCTTAGACGATGAAGTGTTCCCCTCCAGTTTTTTACAAAATTTGATACACAGAAAACGAAGACGATCCAAGGACCGGAGCTCCTCTGTTGGCCAGTGGACAAGATTGCTGCAACTGCTAATTGTCAGATTTTGCAGGAACGAAAAGCATTTCCAAACCATAAGATGTGAGCTGTGTTAGATGTGCATAGCCCCTTTTCGATTTATCCCATTGTATAAGGGGTTTTGTGCACTTTACCACACATGTATATGTAATGGCCTTTGGCCCCCAGTGAATACTAGTTGTTGTTTATCCAACATGGTATCAGATGCTAGGTTAGCTTCTCTCCTGCACGCTGCAACTTCGTGCGTTCTCCATTTCAGCCACCGACGCCGCTAGTTTTTGCCCGGATTCATCCTCTGGTCTTCTTGCTCCAGCCGTTCAAATCAGCGCCGGTCGTGCCGCGTGCTCCTGTCTCCCGTGGCCGGCTGTGATGCCGCGGAGGCCTCACCGCCCCTTACTACTTCCACCGCTGGTCAGGCCATCCACTCACCCACACACCCTGTTATTATGCGGCGACGGCAACCTCACACCTCAGCCGACCCAGTGAATCCCCGTACTCCTCTCCGCGTGGGCTTCCACTGCCGTGTCTTCCCCGGCTCCGCGTCGTCCCTTCCTAGGCCTCGCCTTCGTCCACTGCCCTGGTGCTCTCAGCGCGGTGTGGTCAACGTGGTCAAGGATGACTTTCATCGGAACAATACTGTACGTGGAGAGGCTGATAGCTGGGTCCACGGCAGCATCAAGGAAATGTCTCCTTATTACGCGCAAAATAATGATTCCTCCACCTGGCAGTAGGGACCCATCGGACGGGCCACCGTATTTCACGACCCCCTGACTGCTGCGACCCACCAGCTAACTCTTCGCACGCAAGGAAGTGCGTCCATATTACGGGCAAAAAAAAAGATTCGCCCCCTGACTGCTGGGACCCACCAGCTACATCTTCGCACGCAAGGAAGTGCCTGACAGTCGGGACCCACCCGGTCGTAGCGTACGTAACATTGTCATTCTGGTCGCGAACATGTACGTACATACTGGTAGAGGCTCGCACGTAGCATGTATACGTACGTACAACGGCCAGGGTGCAAGAAAGTAAATACGACCACGTACATACATACGGGCGGGGTCTCGAACGCCTACTCGCGCATACGTATGACCAGGGCTCGTGTACATGGCTGGATCGGAACGGAGAAACTGCGTCGTTGTCGTGTTCATGGGGAGCCAACCGGCTGGGTCGGAACGGAATGCGTCGTGTTCATCGGGAGCCAACCGGCTTGGACGGAATAGCCAATCGAAGCGAGGCCTGGCGTATCGCAGAACATAGGAAACAACTTTGTGTTCGACCGGCCACGATCGAAACGGGATCCTGTTCATCGGGAGGGGTATGGCGTATCGCAAAACGGAGGAAACGGACTTCTGTTGGACCTCCTACGACCGAAACGGGGTCCTGTTGATCGGGAAGGGTGTGACGTACCGCAAAACGGAGGAAACAAACTTGTGTTGGAGCGCTATGCTCGAAACGGGGGTCATGTTCATCGGGAGGGGTGTGGCGTACCGCAAAGCGGGACTCAACGGGATACTGTTCATCTCCACCGTCGACCTCCTCCAGCCTCCACGGGCTACTGTTCATCCACCGTCGACCTCCTCCAGCCTCCATATGCGACTGTTCATCCACGGGCTCCTGTTCATCCAGCCTCCACCGCGCGCTCCTCCACCGGCTACTGTTCAACCAGCCCTCTCCGCGGGGTCCTGTTCAACCACCCCTCCACGGGTTACTGTTCATCCAGCCCTCCACCGGCTACTGTTCAGCCAGCCCTCCACGGGGTCCTGTTCATCCACCCCCAACTGGCTCGATCGGGTCATGTTCATCCAGCGGCAACGGCCTCTACTACCACGGGGTCATGTTCATCCAACCCCTCACCGGGAACTATTCATCCAACCCCCCCTCCCCCCCAACAACGCTCACTGTTTATTCAGAGGCAACATCGATCGGTTTCAGTTAGCAGCAGTAGCGAAGGAATCACTCGATCGGGTTCAGTTAACAGCCATCGATAGATCGCTCGGGTTCAGTAACACATAGCCTGCAGTGCAATCGCTCGCGTTCAGTAGGCGAACACCTCGCTCGGGTTCAGTTAGAGCCCAACGCCTCGCACCCACGCGCGTACGTGTACGAGAGAAATGCGCAAGCCTCCGTGCATCGCTTGCCCCCGACCACCCGCCCTAACCGGGAACACCCCGATATTTTCCTCGCCCTCGCTTCTACCACGGTTTTTTCCGTCATGGATGGCCCAAAGAATGTCATGCAGCTGCGTCTCCGGCCCGACCAGGATGAAAAGACATTTTCTGTCATGATTTTTTGTCATAGAAATAGGAGCCCACCACATCTATGATGATACCGAGTTTTGTCACAATTATCGTCATAGAAGTGCCATAAGCATGACAGAAAAAAAAATTGTTCGGCCTGAAATGTTACGGATGTGTCTTTTTTTTAGTGATGTGTCTACAGGTCAAGGATTTCCTGCTACTAAATCATAGATAATGTTATATATTGTACAATAGTAGGGCTTCAGAAATAATTTGACAATCACTAAAAAAGACATCACAAATTCTAATGTACTTTTGTTTGATATGACATTTACGTTTAGCAAGCTGATCCTGACGTTTTGTTTTCTTCATATGTAGTTAAATCAAGCAATCTCCTAGTGTGCATCTCCAAGACTAAAAAAGGAAGGCCCGTAAATGTGAATGCTCTTTACAAATCTAAGTACAGAGAACACATGCACAATGGCAAACCTGAGCAAACAAAATGATCGTACATTCTAGTAATATTTTCTGAGTTCAGAGGACAAAAATCGTAAGACACATTCACACAGACCCTACAAGTGAATGTGTGGCAGCTATGCACATCAAAAAATTCTTACCAAGATGGCACCAACGATGAGGTCACCATTGGTAGTCGTGCATTTGACATCATCTAGCTCATCATAGAGGAAGACAGAATTCTGGTCGTCCGGCTGGAGCTCGCCGACGAAGCTGGAGACGGACGTCCAGGTTGTTGATGCCCCGGGGTGCCGACCCTGCGCAATCCTTCACCTCTGGCTCTAGTCAAACTCGAGGTCGGCTCTCGTGTGTGTGCTGCAAATAGTTCGTACAACCTGAACCTGAATACTTAAAACATGAGAACGAGAGGACGAGAGGAACTGGCCGGAGTTGCAACTTGCAAGAGAAGAACAGACCAATCAGCGTGGCTATCTCTTTTGTCGCCCCAAGATGAGCTTCCACCGGATCTGATGGCCGAACACTACTGCTGGTTCCCACCATTCTGAGGCCACCAGATCCCGTCTGGCCTCCGTGGTTGTCGCCGCTGTTGGTGACGGTGGAGCTCTACGGCAGGCCTGCGCCAGCTCTGGCCACATGTTCAGGGGGAGGTGGGCTAGTTAGGCGCCGGCTCTGGTTAGGTGCGCCAACAGCCAGGAGATCCTTGGAGAAAGGCGAGGGAGGTGAGAAAACGTGCAGGTAGCGGTTTGGGAGAGACGAGGGAAACGAGGGTCGACCGCACGATCTGAAGAGGTGGGGAAAACTGGGAGGACCAACTAAAAAAATCTGGGAGGGAGTAGTCACGGTTTCGCTCGCAGAACATAATATTTGTATATTCTTTTGGATCAAATTCATCTAAACAAAACTTTATATTTCTATTATTAGGCTTCTAACTTACTTTAATTTTGACATTTGGAACTTGCACATATTCTTATTTTGCCACAATAACATACCAACGTGAATCAACAAAAAAAAAATAACATACCAACGTGTTGGCGCACATCTTTGCTCGTGATGTAGCTCAGCATGGTCCTATCCCATGCAACCATGTAACTAGCATGTTATTGATGTCATGGTGATTTTTAGCCATGTCACTTAAAAAAGAAAAACATCTAAATCGGCGAATTGATGGCGCAAGCGAGATAGGATGCCTCGCTCGCGATGCACATGCTGGTGGGGCCCTTGCACCGCCTTCCCTTTTTCCTTATCCATTGGAAAAACTCACCTAATAATTCGTCCATCGATCTCGCCCGCGGCGGCCTCCTCCTCCTTTTTCCAAAAGCACGTACATCGCTTGATTCTCAGCAATGGTTGCCTTTTCCTAAAATATTGGAGCGAACGAACATT
>NC_041386.1:737318768-737324166 GCF_002162155.2 Triticum dicoccoides | reverse complement strand
GCACAACAAGCTTTTTTTCTTCGGCAATGGCGCCGGGGGTGGGGGGGGGGGTAGGAGGGGGCTGATCTTTTGGTTGGGACGCGACACATCAGACGGTGCGGGATGCAACCAATTGGGAGATCAGCGGCGATCGACCGACGCAAAGTGTTGTCTTTAAAACAATATTGATCCTATTTGTTCTTTGGACAATAGTTTATATAAATAGGACTTCCTACTTGCAGTATTTTCTAAGGTTTCTCACATAGCACCATTTTTTATTTCAATATACCGAACTTGTGCTTATTACAATTCAAGATATTAATTAGTACTTCATGACACATGTGCATTTATTAAAAATGTGGAGACCGATATCCTTCTAGAGTGTGCAGATGTATCTACTACAACTATAAAAGGAAGAGAGAGGCAGATCCAAACAATCATATCCATCCATCATCAAGATCTAATGGTTCTTAGTCCTCCTGTGTTTAACGTTACCAACCACGGATTAAGCCCCTAATAATCCATCGATCGCTAAACCAGCCGCGCCTTAAAAAAAACTCTGCCAACAACGCACTTCTCCCACTCCCGCACGACTTCCCAGCACGACCTCGCGCCCCTCCTGCAGTTGTTCGCCGCCCCGACGCGCGCCGCACCCTTCGCCGCGGGAGCCGCCGCCGGAGGCCGCCCGTCGCTGCCGTCGCCTCGGCAGCCGCCCGTCGCGCCGTTCGCCTCGGCAGCCGCCCGTCGCGCCCTTCGCCGAAGGTCGCCGTGGGTCGCCGCCGGAGGCCGCTCGTCGCACCCTTTGCCGCGGGAGACCCTTCGCCGCAGGTCACCGCGGGAGCCGCTCAGCTTGGCCTCCGCCTCGCCGCCCCCGGTCCTCTTCTGCTTCCCAGCGGCCTAATGCATGTTATTCTCCGGCAGTGCGAATCTGGATCTACAGAAGCTGTTGCCACCCATCCCGTTCCAGTTCCTTGCGCCAACCGAGAGGGAGGGAGGGAAGGGAGGACCACGGAGAGGATGCAGGCTGTAGAAAAGGTAAGTAGAGAGCACCCCTCTTCCTTTGACACCTCCAATGAGATGTTTGAATGTTCATACGCAATGCAATTTTAATGGAAACGGTGATTTATGTGGGAAGTGGATTAGTTTTGTACGCAAGGATGCACTTCAATCACCATCAGAGGCCATGCTACTTCCTTTTTTATGATTTCATCTGAATATCCAACCTTCTTTGTTGACACACTGTGCAGTGGCCGCCAAGTACCATGCATGAGATGGCCATTGTGACCGAGAAGATAATACTGAAGATTTAAGTGAAGTGGCTCAACTGAATCAAGGGGACATAGTGGTATTTTCTTCTCTTCTTGAGACTCCTGCTATATTTATCTTGTTACCCATGAGACATGACTCCCTTGCGTACAAATCTGAATTAAGAATTATGTCATTGTGATCTTGTACTGGCTTATGATGTCGAACAGAGGTGTAGCACCGTTGCAGGTGCTTCGTTCTAGGTGTTGCGCAAACACCATGAGTCCGCGAGGCTGTACAAACGAGCGAGTCGAGTAATAAATTTCGTTCGCAGCCAAGTAACGAGTAAGTCACTTAATAAATTTCAACTCCATTGTGCAGTTTTTGACTCGACGATGCAGCCGCTGCCAGTCCCTTCGCTGAGATTCAGATTTTTTTCTCTCTTGTTTCAGTGTGTTTGGATTGGATGGTAAGATGCTCTTCTCTTATCAAAGTTACAACATAGGGCCTTTTGAACATAGTGTTGGTCAATGGAGCCTAGATTTTTTTGTATGATTCACTGGCTATCCTTGGTGCTGATTTACATAGCTTGCTCATTTGTTGTGTTTCAGTGGGAGAATATACCAGATGGGAAGATACTAGGCTTTTATGAAATTTTGGTTCCACTGGGTGAAATTCTTGTTATAAAGTGGTGGTCTTGCTACTGAAATATGGCGTGAGGATCGAGGATGTACTTGTTACTAAAGACGAATTCTTGTTGTAGATTATCATGTCGATGGTTGCAAGGTGATAATAATTTATGTAGGTGTAGACATATTTTAATCATCAAGCTATGGTTGCACGATGTATCATGTGAAATGAAGTTAGTAGATACTATGTGTCGATTCATGTGATTCTTCCCTAACAGAAGGGTGATAGTGGGGTTTGTGCAGTTTAAAATGCTTGTAGTTTCCTTTTTACCTTTGATGCATATTTGTTTCCTTGATCCTTTTCATATTTTTCTTTTACAGCTTATCAATGCAATTTAACCTCAATTTGTATGCACCTCTGCCATGTAGCCTATCAGCAATTTAACCTGGATTTGTTGTTTGATAATCTGGATTTTACTAACCTTGTCCCATCATATGTTTCTATCCAGAACTACGTCACAGTTTCCCTTCAATTGCGCCAATTTTTAGTGCTATAGACAACTCCACCTAATAATTCAGGTTTAGAAATTATCAGGAAATATAACAGCCCAACTCATTTTCTTCTCGCAGATGGATAACAACCTGAGCGTGTGCCTGGTTTACAGACCTAACATTTCAGCAATGGCAGCTGGCTCCCTAGACACCTGGCCAGGTGCACCTCCGGAACAAGTATAGCCACACACATATAGCCCTTCATAAGCTCAAGGTGATTATTCATTTCTTTATTCTTGTTCCTCCATCTTTGAATAGACGTAGAGTGATGTAACATTATCAAATACCTTAATTGGTTTTAACTGGACATGGAAAATTTTAAATGTGCTCTGTAAGAAAGTAAATTCCATGGTTCTAACATTGCATCTACTTCTGGCATACCTACTTTTGTTATTTACATAAAAGTTTTTTTTGCATTAATGAAACTTCTGTTGTCTTTGTAACTTTTATTTGTTCCCCCCATCTACAAACAATGCATGATGCATGAGTTTAAGTTCATGTGCTAGATGGGGTTATCCGTTGTGGAACTGGTGTTATTATAGAACTTTATTTTATCATCTGCCGATGTTTATAAACTTGCAAGTGCTGGTGCGAGCATCTTAAAGAAGCTTGTTCTGACCATGGGCATTTCTTTGGACGAACGCCGCAAGAACATGTAACTTGAGGGGGTATGCAGTCTAATGTCTAGAGGCTCAACATACAAGACCAAGCTTGTTATCTTCCCAAGTTGTGCCCGCAATTAGACGGTATAATGGTGCCTGTTTCTTTTTCTCTCTGTATTTTATATGTTCATATGTTTGCACCTCCTTAGCTGCTCTTTTGTTCCAAGGCTGGTGATTCTACTCCAGATGAGCTTTCTACGACCATCCAGGTCCAGGGCAACCATCACCCGCGGCGGCAAGAAGCACTTGGTCGAAGTTGTGAAGGTTGTAGATGAAGTGAAGGCGTACAAGGTATACAGCAAGCTCCGTGTAGAGAGGATGAACTGGCACCAGTTAGGAGCTTGGGTTAAGATGGCTACCCGCATGGAGAAAGAGGAGAAGAAGTGATGGGATATTTATGGTAGCTTGGAGCCTCGGATACCTTGCTTATTTCTGAATAGACCTTTCTGCCCACTGTTCAAATCTGCTCTTCATTTATGTGCAAATTGTCAAACAATGTAGTTCAAATAATTAAGTTGTTATCCCAGGAATGCAAAAATTATGTACTTATCATCTTAGATAATATATTTATTCATTTTATAGATGACATTTTTATATTTTCTAGAACAATATAGGTTGCATTATTTATAACTATGGATGTTTGATATAATATGTGTTAGTACAGATGTGCGTTGCACGTGCAAGCTTACTAGTTTAATAAAAATGTGGAGGTACCAAGTCACAGAAGGACTCATAACAAAAAAGTAGCTAACTAGTCCCTTCTGTTTACAAAGACGTCCCTAGAACATTAATGGAAAACATGGTATGTACAAGCACAACCTAACAATTGTCGAGGACGACCCACTTGGGATGGCAAGACCTCTGTGACTCCATGTCGCGACCTCCTTGGAGAAGCAGCGATGCCTCCCTTTTACCTCCTTGGTCGGGAGGAAGAAGAATGACCATCCTTGGGCCACAAAAAGTGGTGGTGTGGTCGAGCCAAACAACACCCTACTATAATAGTCGCACCAAAGCATCCCACATGGATGAGCCTATCCCGATCTAGAACTCCATATTTTCCGACTTTGTGTTTGCCATGCTAGAATCTAATTGCTAGAAATTTACTTATATAGAAATTATCTGGAATATAACCATAGGTTGTTCCACATGTCCATCGCCGTTGTGCATTGAAACATATAACCGAGGGTGAAAATCAACCGTCGGTTATTGCTATCCCCCGTCGGCCATTTCCAGTCATAGCCGAGAGTTTTGTTTTGACCTTCGGTCATTAATTTATACCGTCGGGTATTACATGTAATCCCCGTGGGATATTTCAATGAACGGTCGGGCTCTAAATTGGATATCCGAGGGTTAGGTTTTCCCCGTCGGTAAATGCAATACATCGTCGGTTATTACCAGTCATACATGTTAGTTGACAAAAACCGTCGGCCATTACCACCACCGTCGGCTATTACTATCAAGGCCGACGGTCCGTCGGCTATTAGATTTCTCCGTCGGAAATATGGGGATTTCTAGTAGTGCACAAGGTTGTCCCACACTGTTTTCTGCCCATATCTCGAGGCTTGGTAGCTCATTCAAGTACATCCTCTTCAACCTTGGGAAAATTTGCAGAGGGGTAATGCATCCTCCAGTGTCCATATCAAGGTCATTACATAATGTGGTCAGGTTACCCATCCTCCATAAGGACTATATCTCTAGAGAGGCCGGGAACCATACTACAGGTATACTCTTGCATTGTAGGCAGTCAAACATTTCGAGTTATCTCAAGCAGTTAAACATTTGAGGCTTTCTCATTCACTGTGATATTTCTAAGCCAGAATATCCAAGTATCTCCAACGTTTGGACATTATTGTGAGGTTCCAAACCCTAAAGCACTTCTTCTACATTATTACAAGCCATATCTTTATGTCCATCCACTACTAGGGAAAACCCTAGTAGTAGCGCTTGTTTTATAGCTAGCAGTAGCACTTGTACAAGCGCTATCACTAAGGGGCTAGAGCTAACAAGTAGCAGTAGCGCTTGAAAGGGAGCGCTACTGCTATACCTAGTTAGCAGTAGCGCTTTCATTGGTAAAGCGTTACTGATAGTAGTAAGTAGCAGTAGTGTTTCTTCTAAAAAGCGTTGCTGCTAAATTTTCCTACATTTTCATAAATACAGCTTATTTTCGTTGTGGTTTATATACAGTACTTTCATCATATGAATTTATGACCACGATTAGTTATTATATATAATAGTGGGTGAAATGAACATGGAGTAGATTCAAGTGGAGGCAACATGTGGTGCACATCGAAAGTACTACTAATCCAAGTTTGGATTAGTAGTACTTTCGAT
>NC_041386.1:737280103-737318494 GCF_002162155.2 Triticum dicoccoides | reverse complement strand
ATTCTGATCCTGGGATTAGAATAGTTATTTGGATCACGGCGCACCCTTATAGGAACGATCACGTTGTTCCCGAACTGCCCCACCAGACTCGACTAAAAAAACGGACAGCGAGGCCACGCCCAAGAACTGCCGCACAACCTCCCCTCGATCCCACGATCCAGTCGCCACCGATCTCGCCCTGATCCCACACTGCTGGTGCCCCGCCCCAGATCCACTTGCCTCTGGGAGCCCCGCCGCGGAACAACCCACCCCCACATCTCCTGCCCAGCCTCGAACCTCCCCGCCGCCGGTGCCCTGCTGGTCGTCGCCCCCGCCAACCACGCAAGCCACCGGTGCCGGTCCTCCCGTTAACGCCACCGCCGCCAACCCACGCCAGCGCTGCCGGCTTCACCACCACCCCGCACCATCCTCCACCACGGGCTGCCGCCGACTGCCTTCCAGCCGCGGTCGAGTCGCCCAGCGCTTCGATCTGCACCGGCGCCGCCTCCCTCGCCTGAATCCGGCCACCACACCGTCCCCGTCGCACTGCCCCTCCCGTGGCCGGACGGCCTCCACCACCGGCCTGCAGCTGCTGGAGCGCCGCCGACGAGCATGCCTCCCTCCACCACCGGCCTGCAGCTGTTGTTGCCCTCTTCCTCCGTGTTGCTTCTGCCATACACTCCACCCAGCGCGCGAGTCTCCACATCGAGCTGCCCCTCTCCTTGTACTAACAGTGCACACAAGCTGTTTGTGTATATGTCTCAAACAAAAAAGTGTGTTTTCTCTAACATTTTACCCTGTCTCGGTGCATCCTCTCTCTTTGGTTACAGGAGAAGCTCATATACAGCTACAACAGCAAAGTTCATGTCAGAAAAACTGATGTCCATTTATATGGACGTTCATAATTGTTGTGTGTATGTAGGGAAGCACAAAAAAACTTGTAGCTGATAAATTTTCCTTTTGTTTAGCCGTAGCAATCTTTCTTGATGCCTGCTCTTTTTGAAGTGATTAAATGATGCTTGTTTATAGTTCATGTTGGTGCTTGATGTTGGAAATATATTACAGTGCGCGGATGTGATGTTGAATTTGAAATAACCGAGCAGTCCGATGAGTATAAAAAACTTATATTTTCCTGTTTCTCAAGAAATAACGGAGAAGTTCATATTAAAATTTCAAAGCATTTCAAGAGTTAATAAAGAAAGAGTAGATTCTCCCAATTTCTGAAAAACAAGATTTTTTTTCATCTGCTCGTTGCCGCGGCACCTCTGTCCTCCTACCCGGCGACTGTAGGTGAACAAAACAGGTGTAGACAAAGCAGAGAAACATATTTGTTCTATCAACTCCTCTCGATTTTATTGGGCCGTTCAGATGGTACTCATCGGGTAGGTCGAACAAAATTCTCGTGGAAGGTCGGACAAGATTGTTGGGATTCCTCTTGCTTTTTGAGAACAGCTTCAGTAATAAATAAAAATATTAGAATAAAAAAATAGTTCAAGAATGTGTAACACGATAGAAAGTTTCGTGTATCAAATTGATATGTACAAAGAAAACTATCATATGTGTCCTTTAGGCGATTTAAAAAACAAAATAACCTCTTGGAAGTTCATATGTACAAAAGAAAAAACCACTATAAGGAAAAAACAATTGAAAAAGTTACCACAAACACTACACAAATTTACCAAAAAAATCCCCCATTTAAATAAAATAAAAACAAGAACTTAAACTTGAAACAATAACGAAATTCAAAGTAAATTAAAAAATAATGTTTTCTGTTCCTAAAAAACTAAAAACAAAGAATTTCAAATTGAAAAACGAAGAAAGTCCAAATTAAAAAATAGAGAACTTCACTATTTTATAAAAAAGAATTTTACCCGTATCCACAAAAAAACCTTGAAGTTCAAATTTAGAAAATGCGATGGATCAGCGTTCGTTTGAATTTGTTCCTTTTAAATAAAAACTAAACTATTTCTGAAAAACAAAAAAATAAGAAGGTCAAACTACAACAACAGAGAAGTACAAGGTTTAAAAACAAAAAAACGGAGAAGTCCACATTAATAAGAGGAACATTTTAAAAGAATTTATGAAAAAAATCCCCGTTATAAAAAACTAGAAGTTCAAATTAGAATAAAAGGAACAAGTAAAAAAGTTTTAAAAAATCCTGTTTCTTAAAAAACTAGAAGTTCAAATTTAAGTAACGGAGCAGGAAAGTTGTGTGTTTTCAATAGCTTATTCATGTGCAGCAGAAATTCAAGTCAAACTAATGGGGTGATTCAGCGCTTATTCTTGAGAAAGTGGAGAAAATTATACATGCCCTGTAGGTCAAAAGTTTGGCTTTAATTTATGTTTTGCGAAGGTCAAAATGTTGTGTTCGAGAAGGTCAAGTGTGTTATCTCAGCAAGTTCAAAATAAATTTAAACATGCAAGGTAAAACATGCAAGAAAACAAAAGGGAGAAGTTCAATTTCTAAAGATGACGCGGTTTAACGTGTAAACCAACATTAAAAGAAAATGAGAAGTTTAATTTCTAAAGATGAAGTGGTTCGACGTGCAACCCAATGTTGAAAGAAAACAAAAAGAAAGGAGAAGTTCAGTTTCTAAAGATGACGTGGTTCGACGTGCTAAACAATGTTGAAAGAAAATAAAAAGAAAGGAGAAGTTCAATTTCTAAAGATGACGCAGTTTGATGTGCAAACCAATGCAAACACACACACACAAAAATGTTGTTTTGGTGTCTTAAAATATTTTTATTCATAAAAAATGATTAAGAAATAAAACCAAGAAGGCCATATTAAAAAGATGGAGAAGTTCGATGATTATATAAAACTCAGATTTTCCTCGTTATTAAAAATACGTCAGAGTGAAAACAGTAAGAAGTTCAACGTGAAAACAACAGGAAGTTCAATTACTACACTGAATGAATTTCGGATGAAAAACTTTTAAAACCGTTGCGAGTATGAAAAAATGATCAACACGGGAAAGTTGCGTGTCTACAACAGCTTTCCATCGGTATATCAGTTGCTCAATTCCGGTGAGTGGATGGAGAGCTACGATCAGTGGATGGAGAGCTACGGGCAAAAAAAGCACGTGAAAAACAAACTGAAGTTCAAGGTTTCATACCGAGAAGTTCAGGTACTTCAAGCGATGCATTTTTCACGAATCTGTTTTCCGATAAATGCAGAACGGATGATCTCGCCATTTTCCAAATTACTTGAAAACGGCAGGGAATCACAGAAAACCATCAACATGAAAAAGTTTCTCATTTTCTGTAGCTTTTCAACAGTATATTATTTGCCCCAATCCGATATAGTTTGTAGAAAATACGGCGAAATACATTTTTAGCCATTTTCAAATTTTACATAAAACCGTAAGAAATTGGGAGAAACAATATAAACCAAAAAGTTTCGCATTTCCTCAAGCTTTCCAACGCCATATCATTTGTTGCATTCGGACATAGGGTTAAAAAAATAGATCAAAAATACGAACTCGGTGAAACTTGTACCATTTTCTAAATCACTTTTAAACCGTTCAAAATTAGAAAAAACTTTCTATATGAAAAAGTAGCGCATTTTCATAAGCTTTCCAACGCCAAATCATGTGCCTCTATTGGTTTAGCCGTTTAAAAATGACATCGAAAATACGAACTCGGCTGTTCTGTTTGTGAAATTTTACGATTTTTTAAATTACTCTTTAACCGTAGGGAATTAGAGAAAACTTTCAACATGTGGAAGGAGCGGTTTTGCAGCATCTTTCCAAAGCCATATAACTTGCCTCATTCCGATAAATGGTTTAGAAATGCGATCGAAATTACGATTCACGTTTTTTGTGTGAAGAAAAAACGATTTTCAAAACTGCTCTTAAACCGCTTACATTTTGTGAAAAATTTAACTTGGGTCATGATACTCGTGTCCATAGCTTTCCAACGGTATCAAGCCCTATTTGGGCAATGTTGCGGGAAGTTCAACCTAGCACAGGGGGAAATTCAGGTCGAACAACTCAGGCAGTAAAATCGCAAAAAACGCGAGTTCTTCACGACCCGAGTGCAAAATCCGCCTATGAGCGAGATTCCTATCTAAAATGAGTATTTAGTTGCTAAAAATCATTTGAAGATTACACTTACATCACATGGAACACGACTAACCAGAAAAACTCGCGGTAGAAGGCACGGTTGCGAAGATAGCTTGAAGGTCGGGTTCGTACAGAGAGAAGTTCAGGCGCACGTACAAACAAAAATACGTCACAGAAGTTCAACGTGAAAATAGCATGAAGTTCAACTACTACGCTGAATGAATTTCAGATGAAAAACTTTTAAAGTCATTGCGAGTATTAAAAAATGATCAACACGGGAAAGTTGCGTGTTTACAGCAGCTTTCCATCGGTATATCACTTGCTCAATTCCGGTGAGTGGATGGAGTGCTAGGAGCAGTGGATAGAGATATACGAGAAAAAAAACACGTGAAAAACAGAGTGAAGTTCAAGTACACGTGTCGAGAAGTTCAGGTTCTTCACGCGGTGCATTTTCGAAGAATCAATTTCGCGATAAAGGTAGAACGAATGATCTCGCCATTTTCGCAACTACTCGAAAACGGCTAGGAATCAGAGAAAACCATCAACATGAAAAAGTTTCGCATTTTCCGTAGCTTTTCAGAGGTATATTATTTGCCCCATTCTGATAACGTATGTAGAAATTATGCCAAAAATACGTTTTTATTCATTTTCCAATTTGACTTAAAACTGTAAGGAATTAGGAGAAATAATATATACAAAAAGTTTCGCTTTTGCTTAAGCTTTCCAACGCCGTATCAATTGTTGCATTCGGACGTACGGTTAAAAAATTAGCTCAAAAATACAAACTCGGTGGAACTTGTACCGTTTTCTGAATTACTTTTAAACCGTTCCGAATTAGAAAAAACTTTTAACATGAAAAAGTAGCGCATTTTCACAAGATTTCCAATGCCATATCATTTGCCTCAAATGGATTAGCCGTTTAGAAATTACATAGTTTTCCAATGCAAAATTTTACGATTTTCAAAATTACTCTTTATCCACAGGGAGTTAGAGAAAACTTTCAACATGTCGAACGAGCGGTTTTGCAGCAGCTTTCCAACGCTATATTATTTACCTCATTCTGATAAACGGTTTAGAAATGCCATCGAAAATACGATTCATGTTTTTTGTATGAAAAAAAACGGTTTTCAAAACTACTCTTAAACCGCATACATTTTGCCAAAAGTTTAACTTGGATCATGATATTGGTGTCCATAGCTTTCCAACGGTATATCGCAAGCCCCATTTGGACACTTTTTAGCTGAAGTTCAACCCAGTACAGACGGAAGTTCAGGCGCGTTACTCAGGCAGTTCAGGTTGTGATCAGAATATTATTCTGATCCCGTGATCAGAATAGTGTTTATGTATGTATATATATATATATATATATATATATATATATATATATATATATATATAATAACTCATCATGCTTATATAACAACTTAGCATCATGCATCATCGATCATACTAATAAATAACTCATCATTGGTATCATAATAACAAGTCATACTCATCATCATCGATCATACAACTTCTACTCGATACCACATCATCATCATAGTCATCTAACCAATCCTACTTAGTTGTTCTTAGCAGATGGTCATGAGTATTGGCTAGGACCTACTACCTTCTCCTAGGTAAAATAGCATAAAACAAGATAGCCCTTGACTCTCCATTATGGAGAATGGAGATTATCATGTCTCCAATTCTTGCCTTTCGCACAATCTTGCTTCCAAGAACCTCCCTAGGACTGACCATACATTTTTTCCATTCTTTGATTATCATGTCTTCACTGGTTTTAGAAATATGATATGGGCATGTGTGATTCGTAGGATGACCTGGCTGTGTGTTCAAAACATCAAGGCGACCATTCTGATACATCATATGAGGCACACAATCTGATGGGATTTTCTGTTGAAAAACATAATAATAAATTTGTAGTTAGCAATGTACTTAAGTTTTAAAACAATTTAGGCAAAAGATGCACGAATATCGTAGTAGTAAAAAATCTTACCATGGCATCTCCATGGATGTTACCGTGGTTCAACACGTGCACTAGTGGCATGTATTCACCATAATGTGGAGGAGTTTGATAATAGATATGTAATTCTCAAGATCAGTACAAAATGCGATCAGATGATTTTTCTCCTGATAAGTTAACTCAGAGTCATCTGTGTAGCAGGTTCTGTCTACCATCTTCCGCACATTGTTTGAAGAATGAAAATAAGATGTCAACTATTTTGAAATAAACAATATAAATTAGTTAATAACTATGTTTGAGAAACTCACATAGCGGTAGAATTGGAAGCGTATCAATAAGGACCCAAATGTCCATATTGTCTTGGTCAATGTTAGGATCACCAAGTCCATGGTGACAAGCATACCCTCATAAAAACCATACATCTTGCAAAGTGCTTCCCAATTCATGCAACCAAAATGGGTTACGCTCTCAGAATTGTACAAATTTACTTCAAAATCCATACCATGATGGGTCCTTAGGTGAACTTTCTTTGTTTCGAAACTTTCATGCTCTTCAAAACCCTTCCTCTCCAAGACATAGCGTCTTGAATGGCATGGGATAAGCTAGTCAAATTGTAAAAGGTTAAAATTACTTGTTGAAATAGTTGAAGTTGTGCTTAATTACGAAAATAAACACTTGTCGTCGTTGTGTACCGTTTCAACATCGAAGGTCCCCTGGAGCTTAATGCTGAAACGCCGATCTTCGTCCAGGTGAGGCCTGTCGCACTGACCTCGATCGTCGTTGCACCAGTCGCACTCCCCCGGTAGACTTCCGTCGTCCGAGTACGACATTCCTATGTTCATAATTCAAAGATTAAACTTTTACAATTCAATATATGTACTACAGAAACTAAATTAGATTATTATTATTCATCACGGGTTGACTATCGGTCTGCCGAGTCTTTTTCTTGAAAACTCTCAGCTCACGGGGTGTATACATTCGACCGTTTGTGATGATCGCTCCTCCTTTCGTCCCCGAGTTCATTACACCAAAATGTCTAGCACACGGGAACGAAGGAGAAGCGACCCCCACGATAATAGTCGGGATTTTTCTTCCTCTCATATGTGGTGGAGACTCCCACTCACTGATTCCTTTTTGACATTTGCGACCGTCGGTGATGGTCGTTACACCTCCTTCCCCTAGTGCATAACAAAGGTCTAGCACCCGAAGAAGGAGAAACGACCCCCACGATAATAGTCGGGCTTCTTCGTCCTCTCTCATATATATGGTGAATACACTCCCTCGCTAATTTTTCGATCTTCGGTGATGGAGCCTCGACAGACTTAAAGTCAACCCGAAATGTCATTTAATTATTTTTCTAGAAAATCGAGGCCACTCGATATATCCTACATATTGTAGCACAAGTCATGCACGAATTCACGGAAAAATCCGGCATGACCTTTCCTAAAAAAGGACATATCGAGCGCCTGAAATTTGCCAGAACGGAAATTGACCAACACTCCGGCAAAACATAGGCCACTAGGAGGTGTAACTTGCAAACAAGGCCAGCCACTTGGGCAAGCACATATCCTTTTTTAGCAACACAAGATATACATGTTTATATCTACATCATATGAGCATTCAAACGTGATGGAGTAGTTTTCCAATTTGAGCATTCAATAAGCAAAAACAAATCGTAAAATAAATTAGTATTCAAATTAACATTCATTCAATAAGCAAAACTAAATCATCTCTTTCGTCCGTACATCGTCGAATATTATCACTAATACATCTCGAATAGTATCATACATATATCATCACAAATACAGCTAAAACCCTAGCGAACGACGGGTATCGGCGCGGGTGGTGGACACCCAAAGAGAAGGAACCATCAAAGAATCATAGCTCTAGTAAGATCCCTGAAGAACCTGCCAGTTATTGAAAAACCTGCCCTTCAACGCAACCATGTAGCGACGGACATGCTCATCCTCCTCGCTGAAACGGTGACGTACCACCTCCATGGGGTCCTCAAGCCTCCGCACCATCACTGGCCCACGGGAACGCCACCAAAGAAGGTTCAGGTCAACGACGGGCTGGCTCCTCACCAAGTTGCGCCCGCCGGAAGGTAGCACCTCCCAGTACCAGCCCGGCGGAGCCCAGTCCCAGACATGGCCCCTCTGATTAAGCAAGCCTCCTCCACCGAGTCGACGAAGAGCATGCAGGATAGGCATCATCGATGTCGATGCGAGAATAATTGCTTTAACTAAAAAAATAACAATAAATGTGGCACCTAAAACACCTAAATTCTATTAACTACACCTAATTAAAAACCTACATTTTGAATATAATTTGACCATAACTATGGTTAAAACTACATTATTCTAATATTAAACACCTAAAATACCTAAATTAAATTAACAACATGGGGTGGCTGGTCTCACCTCGATCGAGGTCGGAGGGGGGCGGTGACGGGGGCGACGACGGGGATGATGCAGGGGCTCCTTGATTTCTGCAAAAACAAAATATAAACAAAAACATTATTATCGTCATCTTAGGACTTAGTGAAACTCCATAAGCTACATTAATTATTCTATTCAAATTTACTTATAATTTGATATTCTATTCAAATTTACTTATTCAAATTTTCTAAAAAATTCCAATTCTATTCAAAAGACCTTCATTTACTCTTTTTTTTCATTTCATATTTTATTCTATTCAAATTTACTTATTCAAAATTTCAAAAAAATTCCTATTCTATTCAAAAGACCAACATTTACTTATTCTTTCCAAATTACTTATTTAAATTTTCTAAAAACAAAATATAATAAAAACCTACATTTTCCAAAAACAAAAACCTACATTTAACAAAAACTAAACCTATTTACAGAAAGGGGGAGGAGGAGGTGGGAGGAGGCCAGGAGGAGGAAGGAGGAGGAGGAGGGAGGAGGAGGCGAAGAAGGAGGGAGCAGGGACGAGGAGGAGGGGGCCGCCGGAGAGGGAGGAGGGCGGCAAGAGGAGGAGGAGGGAGGGGGGAGGCGAGGGCGGTGAGAGGAGGAGGGAGGGAGGGAGGCAGATACCTTGGGGGCGTGGGCGGCGACGTGCAGCTAGTGAGAGTGTGTAAGCGAGAGTGACGGACGCGTGCGGGCCAGTGTGGATAAGGTAAGCGTAATAGTAGCGTTGTTTAGCAAAAACCGCTACTGCTATTTAGCAGTAGCGCCCGTCAGAGGATGGCGCTATTGCCATGTACAATAGTAGTAGCGCTTTTTAATTACGAGTGCTACTAGTATACCTAGACTGCCATGCAACCAACGCTCTTCAGACATAAGCGCCACCGTTCTTTAGCGGCAGCGGTTTCTTATAAAAAGCGCTACTACTGAGCTCCTATTATAATCATTTCCGTAGTAGTGGTCATCTATTTCTTGGACCCAAGAGAACAACAACTCACTTAGGTTTTGCTTCTAATTGAGATTGGCTTCTTTTGCATTCTCCCCACTCTTTATCTTGCTCAAATTCAACAGTTCCAACCTATTACTAAGGTGTTGCAAGTCTTTGGGTTGCTCTATTCCAAGGCCATCTCCAGTATCCACAACAAATGTTGTTAATATGTAAAGGTTGTTCAGTAGACCAAAGTTTGGAGACATACTTTTGAAGCTATGGCAATGAGAAAGATAAAGATAGATGAGCTTTCTCAGTCTTGCCATGGCTTCTTGAAACTACCGCAGATTATAGCAACCTATGAGCCTCAGTGTTTGCAAGTTACACAACACACATATTGAATTTGGCAATGTAACAAAGTAAGACCTAGAGAGGTCAAGATACCGTAAATGTTTTTGCATTTATGGACTTGGGAATGAAAATTGAAGGAGGGGGACAATGCAATACTCTTAGTGATGTCGATACCTGTAGCAACACTTCTTAATCCTTGTAGTATTCCGAAGGAGATAAAAAAGTGCGGAGGTATGTTCAGCCTTTGCATAACCGGCTGAATATTTCCAATTCAGCCTCTATCACTTGCATGTGACAAACATCTTTTAACGAAGCTTTTTGCTGAGTAAGTTCTTCCATACTACCACATTCACCCGTGACATCTTTCGCTAGATCATGCATTAAATCATGCATCTTACAGTTAATAGTCACATAACGTGTTGTACCATAATTGTGTTTGCACACCTGGTTATCTTAAAGGAAGGACCTCCAAACCAACTCTTAAAAAATGAATTCTCCTTTCCGTGTTAAATCCATTGTTCCCTTCTCTTGAATAAAACCATTTGCCATCCATAGTTGGATCAACTCGTCCTTATCCATCTCATAGTCCTTGGGGAAAACTGCTAAGAATGCTAAACATTGCTTCATTTCATATGATAGGTGTTTGTATCTCAACTTTAGGATGTACATGATTTCATCTTTCTCTCCAACATTATCACTAATATATTTTCTTCGATGGCCTTCCATTCTTGTACTTGCTGATATCACTAGTAGAAAACAGGGCTTTGGTCCCAGCTCAATGCACCCTTTAGTCCCGGTTGCATTACGAACCGGGACTAATGTGAGCATTAGTCCCGGTTCAAACGACTAGGGCGTCGGGAAAGCATTAGTACCGGTTCAAATGGGACCTTTAGTCCTGGTTCACCGGGACTAAAGGGTGCGATGCCCTTTAGTCTCGGTCTGTGTCTCAAACCGGGACTAAAGATTAGACCTTTAGTCCCGGTTTGAGACACCAACCGAGACTAAAGGGTGTGATGCCCTTTAGTCCCGGTTTGTGTCTCAAAAACCGGGACTAAAGGGGTCTCGAGTTTTTTTGTTTGTTTTTTCATTTGTTTTTTTTCAGTTTCTGTTTTAAATTGCTTATATCTTTTAGGATATTTGATGTTTTTGAGTGATTCTTTTTGCATTAGATTCAAAATTTTATCTAGTTTCTATTTGTGCCATTAGTTTTCAAATTTGAATGATTTAAATATCAATTTGTTCAAATTTACTTTAAAGCCTAGATTCCGAACAATTTGAGTTTAAAAATAGTTTTTAATTTAATTCTTTTTGCTCCTAGTCACATGTCAGATTGTTGTCACAGTAAGATTTATTTGGTTATTTTTAGAATAATTTTAATTAGGATTTTAACTAAAATAGTACTGCTTTCCTTATATAGTTGTTTTAGTCCTTTAATTGTTGTTTTCAATTATTTTTAGTTAAAAAGTAATTCGTTTTGCCACTTTAATAGAACTGACTCTGGCTTGGTTAACCTTAGTTGTGACTCTGGCTGGGACGATGGTAGCAGATGTAGTCGACGGTAGGATTGGATGGACACCGTCCCGGACTAAAGGGGTTCAAACTCTCACAGTAAGATTAATTTGCTTATTTTTAGAATAATTTTAATTAGGATTTTAATCAAAATAGTACTGGTTTGCTTATATAGTTGTTTTAGTCCTTTAATTGTTGTTTTCAATTATTTCGAGTTAGAAAATAATTATTTTTGCCACTTTAATAGAACGTGACTCTGGCTTGGTTAACCCTAGTCGTGACTCTGGCTGGGACGGTGCTAGCAGATGTAGTCGACGATAGGATTGGATGGACACCATCCCAGACTAAAGGGGTTCAACCCCCCCCCCCCCATGTATCGCCATTTCAATTTTCAAAAAAACAAAAGAAATGATAAAAACTTTAAAAATTAAAATCCTTCGAGATGTAGTTATGTTAGTACATCTACTAGTTAGGAAAATTTAAAACTTAAATTTGGACATGTTTTGCAAACAATGTTATGAAAAAGTAAAACGACTTATTCAAGAAATATTAGTGTTACTAAATAATTATTGGTTTTAAGAATAATAGTTTCGAACTCATACAGTGAAACTGTGACTTCATGCTCAAGTTCAACTCCTAAGGGTTAATAGGATTGACAGCTTACTATTGTCAGGAAAAAACAAGCGCATACTTGGAAACGAGGGGGAATAGAACTTGGAAGTTAAGCGTGCTCAGACTGGAGTAGTGAGAGGAGAGCGGCCAAGAAGTTAGATGATTTGGAATGATGAGGGGTGATTAGAGATTAGAGATTAAATTGAGCAGTGATGAGGGGTGATTAGAGATTGAATTATCAAATAATTCAGAAAATTGAAAATTAGGAAAAAATTTAAAAAAAAATCATTTTTTTTCAGAAAAATATCGAAAAAAATTCAAAAAAGGTGGAGCTTCAGACGACGGCCACGTGGATCCCCTTTATTCTCGGTTCGTAAGCGAACCAGGACTAAAGGTTTTGGGCTTTAGTCCCGGTTCCAGGGCCTAAAGGGCCTCTGGAACCGGGACTAAATGCTTGTTTTCTACTAGTGTATGAACCCACCAATCCGCCCATTGTCTTGAGAGCAAGAGGCAGCCCCTGCATTTGTTCACAATACGTCTACCAATGTTGACTAACTCTGCTTGCTCCTGCCCTACGCCATTTCTATACACTTTCTGTGCAAACACTTCCCATGAATCTTGTTCATTCATACATGCTATCTTATGGGGTCAAAGGGTCTGCATTATAGAGGCCACTTTCTGGATTCGAGTTTTAACTAGTATTACACTTCCTGGTCCACTAAAAAGAACACAAAAGTGGCTTCAGGACATCCTCCCACTTACTCTCATCTTCGTTCCATACATAATCAAGCACGGGCATAAACCTATTTTGGCCAATGACCAGAACACAAAGTGACTTTGACCTCACTAGGGAACTTTGTATCCTATCAACCTATTAATTCAGATACATATGAATTAAATTAGCACACTAGAAATTAATTGAATCTTTTATGAAGCATAACTTAGAATTAGAAAGTGCACAAACCACACTTTGTATGACTTTTCCATGTTGCTCTCGCCGTTGCAAACGACTCAATGTTGGGCAGAAGAGAAATAACTTCAGATCAAACAGACACATGATGCATAAACCCAATGACTATCATTCCTCAGCAAAATATAAATCTGCAAAACAATATTTTGGTTAAATGAGTGGATCATTTTCACTGGAAATGAAATCATTTCCTTAAGCCAGCATTTACCCTCTCGAGAAATTTTATTTCTGCTACTTCTTTCCTATGATAGTCATCAATGAACCCATATGCACATTTGCCATCAAGAATCTTCACCTGTTTTGGTGTCAAAATGAAAAATCAGCTAGTCTTTATTAGCACAACAAATTGTTATCTACTACCCCCTTAAAAGCACGATAAGCAGAGAACCAAATACATCTCAGCCATATAATCACATTGATCTACTACTCCTAATTGTTTCAACTGATTAAACACGTTTACACACTAATTACCCACCATGCCACTTCCTCTTTCTAATTCTAATTGTAATCTGACCAAAAACTAACTGCTACCCTACACCACCACTACCCCCCACCTACCGAATGGTAATGCTGCTTCTCGGTCGCTGCTCGGTCCCTCGCCCTCACGGAAGCCCGCTGCTTGGTCGCCACCAATGGAAGCAGATTCCAAGGTTATCAAAAGTTTTGACTGGGTTCAACAAATAGAAATAAAAAATGACTGGGTTGCTATAGTGGCTAAATCAGAGAGTTTTTTTATAGAACGTTGGAGATCTATAGTGTGGCTACTGAGAAGTTCAGAAACTTTGCTTGAGTATCAACAAGCTCAACAAACTAACATGATGAAAGAAAAGGGTGTACTAGATGAAACTGCTGAAACTTTCAACAATTTAGTGAGGACAAAGGGCCACTACTAAAAGTCCAGCTAGTACCGAGAAAGGTAGCAAGTTCATGAAGAATGATGGGTCAGTTGTTGCATGAATGAGCAGGAGATATTATCCAAAGCTCGAGAAAAAGTAATTCTCGGTAAAGAAATGGGGAGTGCACATGTTTCTTGGAATGTGTATTTAATTTTTTCTACACATATTCATCTTACGAATGCTAACACGTGCATTGCACATCCACCATTACTAGTAAAGGAAAGTGTGCATACCACAGTCGGCGGATCAATGATCAAGCTGTCGAACTTCTTCTGTTATTTCTAGTTAAAGATCATAGTCTTAAGGACAAAATTCACAAATCCATCGGTTACTTCTCTTATTTCCTTTAACGAATTTACAAATTCTTCTTAAGTTACAAAAGCACCACGAATTTGAAGCTTCGGATCGCCATTATTTTCTCCTTCCAGCACATGATTCCTGTATGTGCCTTCATATTTATCAAGCAATTTCCTATTGTATCTCTCAGGACATCCAGAAAAGAAATGGTCACGGGCATTATTTGCCAATTTGCGATGGCAAACAGGTGGACCAGCCTTAAATTTTTAACCCCCGTCTACAGGTAAAGCCTTGTTTGGTGCATTCCGAGTGCTAGGACTTGTACATTGCAGGAGTATCATGTTAGCCGTTGGACATTCAAAAATAAACGAGTCTTCATATGTAGTCCACACATATAAACTACATTCAAATATATAAGTATAGATAAGCCCAAATAGGTTACTACTAGTAAATCAACAAATACATAACTTTGATGTTACATTCAAAATGTGAAGACATCCCACACAATTGTTAATCTTATTCTGTTTGAATTTCTCTATATACTTAACAACATAAGTAGTAAAAAACCCACACCAATCCAAATTCTTTATTTTGGACTCGGTCAGATTTTGAAAAAAAAAACTAGTATCTCCTTCCCATGTCTGGAACAAACTAGAAATACATTCAGTATAGCACTCATGAAATAGATAGGGAAATCATCATCAGATGTGTTTTCTTGCTTGTTACTTTATTCCAAAGGGTGCTCTTACTCATATCAACTAGCTCACTGAATCTTGTATTCCTTCCATAGTTTAAAACATTTTTGTATTTGCTTATTTCAAAGTCTCCATTCTGCTCAAAAGTTTTGCCACAGAGGGAAGATTATAGCAGCCCCTAAAATAGTTTTTCAATGGACATGTTCCCGAAAACTAAGTTTCAGAACACTAGAATTAGCATCATAATCAAAATTGCAAACCATAAATTATGTAATCTCATGTGCCAACGGATTACATGTCAAAGACAAAACCCATGTGCATATCATTCACAATCTTCTTCCGTTCATCTGAAAGGTGTTTGAGCATTGTGAAAACAAGATTGGGGTGGCAAAAGTGTGAAAATTCCCGGCCATCTTCCGCTAACTCTTTCGGAGATGACATAATTCTATAGCGACCATGTGAGTAGCTAAGATAGCGACTGCTATCATTTGAAATAGGGCACCATCTAAACGGTGTCTTATTCATCTTCGCTACTTGACCTTTATTTTGTTGAAAATTTTTACCTACCAAACCAAGATCGAAGTGAACGAACCGGTGTTCCGACGGTAAAATCCTGAACCATGAAGCTTACTGGTTTGATTGCTAGTCCGACCCATGCATCCAAGTGGCATGGCCATATTCGAAAAGCTCTTTCAAATAGAAATTCAACAATATAATGTTTCATAGAATCATAACATATATTTTTATGTTTTAGTAGTCTAGAGTGGTCAATGTCTGACTCAAAATACGAAGGGACCCAGTAAACACGGATAGAGGTAGTATTAGATATTGGAACGAAATCATTTTTCCAAGGGATCACTTTTTTTTCTTTAGTCTTTTTTTCAGTTGCCACATAGGTGCCCGCCCAAGGGATGATGGTGCCTGCGGATAACTCTTTGAAGTCAGCATCCTATTTTACTCCAAACAAAATATGGCGGGGCGTGATATGCTTCTTCTTATCTTCTTAGAGTTGTACTTTGGCCACTGTTATGATCTCTTTGGCCATGTACTCTATGACCGGTGTTAAAAGCACGCCTGCAGTTATTGTTTGCCGCTCGATGTTGGTGTGCTTCTTCAATCTGCAATGGGTATGAGCGATGGAAAACTGAAAATTCACACAGTTTACAAACATCAATTCCATGTAAATTAGTGACAATAAACATTCTAATAAAGGACAAAAAAGTTCCATGCAAACTTAGAGAGAAGAATCAATATAAATGAGGAAAGTAATCCGGCAGACCAGCACGCCCCCGCGTGAGTGGGACAGGCAGAGCTTATTGCGGGCGGCGGCCATCCTCTTTGGACCACAGGAGGATCATAGTTTGCAATTTTGATTATGATGCTACTTCTGGTGTTCCGAAACTTAGGAAAAGTTTTCAGGAACATGTTCATTGAAAAACTATTTTAGGGACTGCTATAATCTTCTCTTTGGGGCAAAACTCTTGAGCACAATGGAGACTTTGAAATAAACAAACACAAAAATGTTTTACACTATGCAAGGAATACAAGATTTAGTGAGCTAGTTGATATGAATAAGAACACCCTTTGGAATAAAGTTACAAGCAAGAAAACACATCTGATGATGATTTTCCTATCTATTTTATGAGTGTTATACTGAATGTATTTCTAGTTTGTTCCAGACATGGGAATAAGATACTACTTTTTTGCAAAATCTGATCAAGTCCGAAATAAAGAATTTGGATTGGTGCGGTTTTTTTACTACTTATCTTGTTAAGTCAAGTATATAGAGAAATTTAAACAGAATGAGCTTAATAATTGTGCGGGATGTCTTCACATTCTAAATGTAATTTTCGAAGTTATGTATTTGTTGCTTTACTAGCAGTAACTTGTTTGGGGCATATCTATACTTATACATTTGAATGCAGTTTATATGTGTGGACTACATATAAAGACTTGTTTATTTGTGAATGTCCAACGGCTAACATGATACTCCTGCAATGTACAAGAGCTAACACTCGAAAGACACCAAACAAGGCTTTACCTGTAGACGAGGGTTAAAAATTTAAAGCTGGTCCACCTGTTTGCCATCGCAGATTGGCAAATAATGCCCATGGTCATTGCTTTTCTGGATGCCTTGAGAGATACAATAGGAAATTGCTTGATAAATATGAGGGCACATATAGGAATAATGTGCTGGAAGGAGAAAATAATGGCAAACCAAAGGTTCAAATTTGTGATGCTTTGGTAACTTAAGAAGAATTTGTAAATTCATTGGAAATAAGAGAAGTAACCGATGGATTTGTGAATTTTGTCCTTAAGACTATGATCTTTAACTAGAAATCATAGAAGAAGTTCGACAGCTTGATCATTGATTCGCCGACTGTGGTATGCACAATTTCCTTTACTAGTAATGGTGGATGTGCAATGCACGTGTTAGCATTCGTAAGATGAATATGTGTAGAAAAAATTAAATAAACATTCCAAGAAACATGTGCACTCCCCATTTCTTTATCGAGAATTACTTTTTGTCGAGCTTTGGATAATATCTCCCGCTCATTCATGCAACAACAGACCCATCATTCTTAACTTGCTACCTTTCTTGGTACTATCTGGACTTTTAGTAGGGGCCCTTTGTCCTCACTAAATTGTTGAAAGTTTCAGCAGTTTCATCTAGTACACCCTTCTCTTCCATCATGTAAGTTTGTTGAGCTTGTTGATACTCAAGCAAACTACTCTGAACTTCACACTAGCCACACTGTAGATCTCCAACATTCCATCAAGAAACTTTCTCTGATTTAGCCACTATAGCAACTCAGTCATTTTTTTATTTCTTTTTGTTGAACTCAGTCAAAACTTTTGATAACATTGGAATCTGCTTTCACTGGTGGTGATCGAGAAGCGGGCTTCCATGAGGGGGAGGGACCGAGCGGCGACCGAGAAGCAGCGTCACCGTTCGGTATGGGGGGGGGGGTGCAAGGTAGCAATTAGTTTTTGCTCAAATTACAATTAGAATTAGAAAGAGGCGGTGGCATGGTGGGTAATTAGTGTGTAATCGTGTTTGATCAGTTGAAACGATTGGGAGCATTAGATCAATGTGATTGGATGGCTTAGATGTATTTGGTTCTTCACTTATCGTGTTTTTATGGGGGTAGTAAATAACAATTTTCTGTGCCAATAAAGATTAGCTAATTTTTCATTTTGACACCAAAACAAATGAAGATTCTTGATGGCAAATGTGCAGATGGGTTCATTGATGACTATCTTAGAAAATAAGTAGCAGCAAAAAAACTTCTTGAGAAGGTAAAGGCTGAATAATGATAGTCACTGGGTTTTATGCATCTTGTCTCTGTTTGATCTGAAACTATTTCTCCTCTGCCCAACATTGAGTCACTTACAACGGTGAGAGCACCATGAAAAGGTCATACAAAATGTGGTTGGTACACTGTCTAATTCTAAGTTATGCTTCATAAAAGATTCAATTAATTTCTGTCCAACTAATTTAATTCATATGTATCTGAATTAATAGGTTTTTTTATGATTTCATATGCTTCATAAAAGAATTAACATGTTGATAGGTTTCAAAATTCCCTGGTGAGGTTAAAGTCGAAATATTTTACAAAAGCAGCAGGCAGGAAGAAGGCATCAAAATCACAAAGTTTGCTAGTTAGTTTAGAAGAAATCACTTCTTTTCATATGGTATTGCCAGATGAGTCTAAAGTCGATATGTGAGTCCACACAACAACTTCCTATATTTTAATTAGTAAAATGCCGGAGTTGGTATTTACTTCCTAAATCTCATCGAAGAACACAACGAATTTGATATCAAACAGTGTGAATTGGTAATTAATGAGAGTGAATTGGTAATTAATGTTAGTTTCTATGTTGATAATGGTGCTAAATTTGTAATACCTTTTTCTGTACTTGTAGACCCATGGCAAATTGTTCGCTGAAAAGAAGAGGCTAGCAGATATGCTGGTGTTCCATGGGTGGAATATTCTCCATTCCAGTTTAGTGGTAAGTTGAATCATATCCATGATCCACGTCAATCGAAGGCGGAGGCATACATGCCATTCATTCATTGAGATAACACTGAATATTGGAGGAACTTGAGAGGAACGACACTAACAAAGACTCACTTGAGATCAAAGGAAAAAACCCAAAAGGTAAGTCAAATTGTATCCATCATCCCCGAAAGTTGAACCCTGGATGTTTCAGATTGTAACTTTGTTAAGCTGCAGGAAGTAGGGCGCGCAAAGCCGCAAGATGGGCACGTGACAATAGAGAAGGAGAATGATAAGGACGAGGAGGAGGAGCCGCCGCCGGTAGGCGACGCACCACCGCCTCTAGACACTCCGCATCCGAATATTCTTCGCATTCGGAGTGGGACAAAGGAGGACAATGCATGCATTTCTTAATAATTTGTTATGACGTTATATCACATACGTTCTTCCCGCGATAAGACGCCACGGACCTCCGCATTGAGCTACCGGAGAAGCCACCTCGTGATGGCTATTGTCGAGTAATCTAGTATATCGAACGACTAAATTAGATCGGATGATGTGGCTCAAGGAGAAGCAAGAGAATTCCTGGTAACCCTGGGAAGCATGTTTTTTTGTTTCCAAATCAACTTAAGGAGATCCTTTAAATCCAGAGAAATAAGAGTAGACAAATTCCTTGGAGTAGCATACATATAACAGGCAATGAATTTGCAGCACTAAAATACACATAGCAAAAACGTACTATAATATACTTGCACAGTGCACACAGTCAAAGAACACTTTCCCAGTTTTTTTCTATTTCAGACATTTTTTGAAAATTACCGAACAAATTTTGAAAATGGTATCATTTTTAAATTTTGTGAACGAATTTTGGAAACATGAACATCTTTAAATATCAAAAAATGATATATTGAAAGAATATTGAGAAGGGGGGCATTTTCACAAATTCTAAATAATTTCTGAAAATGCAAACATTTTTTGAAATCTTGAATTATTAGAAAGTTGGTTTATACATGGTACGTGTTAAAATACCAACATTTGGGGGTCAAGAGATGTAGGTTTTATACCTGCTACGTGGGACAATATTTACTTTAGGGGGTCAAGAGAAAGTTATTTTTTTCACTGGCACGCTATATAATACCAACTAAATTACCTCACAACATCAATTACTGGAAATGATCCGGCATCCAGATCATTCCAATATGCCTAGATGTGTATGATCGACACCCGCCTCGATTCACGTACCCTAAGTTGCTGTGGTTGTCGTGTCACGTACTAGTCTCGCCGTCCATCGTCGCTACGCCTCGACTCACGTACCCTAAGACAATGCGACTGTCATGTCACTTGCTTGTCTCTTGATGCGATGGCACGTTTGGCACCGGTGCATCATGGGTTGGGTGCCTCCCGCATAACCGACACACCCTCCAGGGACGGACCGTTTCGATCTCTTACACAAACATGGAAAGAATGTAAAGGTTTTACATTTTTTCTGAATTTTATATAAATTTTCTTACAAAACTGGCTTAAATGAGACCAAACGGTCCGTCCCTAAGAAATTCATTTTTTCGAACATGCAGCGAGATTTTTGGATTTTTATGATATTTTTCAATTCTTGAGTATTTTCTGAATTGCTGATTTTCTTTCAATTCATGAACATTTTTAAATACACAAACTATTTAAAAAATATGGAATTTTTGTTTTCCTGAACATATGTTTTCAAAATTGTGAACATTTTTTTAATAAGAAATTCATTTCAAGATTTTGGGATAAGCTAAATGTATATAACATTTATATAAGCTAAATGATAAATTATCGAAATCACAAACTTTGATGTTCATTCTTTGAACTGGCAAAATTTTGTTCAATTTCATTAACATTTCATTAACTCATTGTCAACCTTATTGAGGGAGTTCCGGACTAGGGGGTGTCCGGATAACCGAACTATCATCATCGGCCGGACTCCAAGACTATGAAGATACAAGATTGAAGACTTCGTCCCGTGTCCGGATCAGACTTTCCTTGGCGTGGAAGGCAAGCTTGGCGATACGGATATGTAGATCTCCTACCTTTGTAACTGACTCTGTGTAACCCTAGCCCTCTCCGGTGTCTATATAAACTGGATGGCCTTAGTCCATAGGACGAACAACAATCATACCATAGGCTAGCTTCTAGGGTTTAGCCTCCTTGATCTCGTGGTAGATCTACTCTTGTAACCCACATCATCAATATTAATCAAGCAGGACGTAGGGTTTTACCTCCATCAAGAGGGCCCGAACCTGGGTAAAACATCGTGTCCCTCGTCTCCTGTTACCATCCGCCTAGACGCACAGTTTGGGACCCCCTACCCGAGATCCGCCGGTTTTTACACCGACATTGGTGCTTTCATTGAGAGTTCCTCTATGTCGTCACCGATAGGCTCGATGGCTTCTTCGATCATCATCAACGACACAGTCCAGGGTGAGACCTTCCTCCCCGGACAGATCTTCGTATTCGGCGGCTTTGCACTGCGGGCCAATTCGCTTGGCCATCTAGAGCAGATCGAAAGCTACGCCCCTGGCCGTCAGGTCAGATTTGAAAGTTTGAACTTCACGGCTGACATCCGCGGGGACATGATCTTCGACGGATTCGAGCCACAGCCGAGCGTGCCGCACTGTCACGTCGGGCATGATTTAGCTCTGCCGCCAGACAGTACCCTGGAGGCCGCACTCGAGCCCGCTCCGATCCTCAATTCGGAGCCGGCCGCGCAGATCGAGGACGGATGGCTAGACATCGCCTCGGGTGCTGCAACCTCTACGGCGATAGAGCCGAACACTGACTTTGTCCCTCATAAAGCCCGTGACTCCAAGGTGCCGGACTCCTCGCCGGACTCCGAAACCCCCGCGCCCGCCCTGATCGAATCCGATTGGGCGCTGGTCATGGAGTTCACTGCAGCGGACGTCTTTCAACACTCACATATCGGCGACATCTTGAGTTTGCTAAAATATCTCTCGTTATCAGGAGAGCCCTGGCCGGACTGCGGTCAGGACGGTTGGGATGCGGACGATGAAGAAATTTAAAGCCCACCCACCACCCACTTGGTAGCCGTTATCGATGACTTAACCGACATGCTAGACTACGACTCCGAGGACATCAACGGTATGGACGACGATGCCGGAGACGACCAAGAACCAGCGCCCACCGGGCACTGGACAGCCACCTCATCCTATGACATATACATGGTGGATATCCCAAAAGATGGGAATGGCGAAGGAACAGAGGAGGATGACCCCTCCAAAAATCAGCCCAAGCGCCGGCGTCAGCGGCGCGACTCTAAATTCCGCCACAGCAAGAATGAAGACTCCGGCACCGGAGACAATACTACACCGGACAGTGCCGAAGACAACCCGCTCCAGCAAGATGCAGCCCAGGAGGACGGAGACGCCAGCCCTCATGAGAGAGCGGCAGAAGAAGAGGTAGAGGATTATATGCCTCCCTCCGGAGACGAAGCAAGCCACGACGACGATGAATTCGTCGTGCCTGAGGATCCCATCGAACAAGAGCGTTTTAAACACAGGCTTATGGCCACGGCGAACAACCTCAAGAAAAAGCAGCAACAACTTAGAGCTGATCAAGATCTGCTAGCCGACAGAAGGACTGAAGTCCTCACGGCCGAAGAGCATGAGCTCGTACTCCCCTCCAAAAGCTACCCTAAACGCAAGTTGCTCCCCCGATTAGAGGAGGAGGCTTACGAACCCGCATCACCAGGAGACAATACGGCTGACCGACCACCCCGTGGTCGCGATAGAGTGGCCTCTAGGCCCTTCACCAGACCCGTACCCCGGCATCGCTCGAAAAGCACACGGCCACAGGGGAACACTCCGGACTTGCGAGATATATTGGAGGATAAGGAAAGACAATCAAGATCGATCTATGGATCGCGTGGGCGTCCCAAGATACATGACGACAATCGTCGCGCCGGACACAGTAAGACCGGCCGGGCCGAACAAAATAGACCAAGCTCCCTTGAGCTCCGTTGTGATATCGCCCAGTACATAGGCGCCGCACACCCACTATGCTTCACAGATGAACTAATGGATCATCAAATCCCCAAAGGGTTTAAACCCGTCAATATTGAATCCTACGATGGCACAACAGACCCCGCGGTTTGGATTGAAGACTATCTCCTTCACATCCACATGGCCCGCGGTGACGATCTTCACGCCATCAAATACCTCCCCCTCAAGCTTAAAGGACCAGTCCGGCATTGGCTCAACAGCTTGCCAACAGAGTCAATTGGGAGTTGGGAGGACCTGGAAGCCACATTCCTCGATAACTTCCAGGGCACTTATGTGCGACCACCAGACGCTGATGACCTAAGCCACATAATTCAGTAGCCAGACGAATCGGCCAGGCAATTTTGGACACGGTTCTTAACCAAAAAAAACCAAATCGTCGACTGTCCGGATGCGGAGGCCCTCGCGGCCTTCAAGCATAACATCCGTGACGAGTGGCTTGCCCGGCACCTGGGACAGGAAAAGCCGAAATCCATGGCAGCCCTCACATCACTCATGACCCGCTTCTGCGCGGGTGAAGACAGGTGGCTAGCACGTAGCAATAACCTCAGCAAAAATTCTGGCACTCCGGACTTCGAGGATCGAAATGGCAGGCCGCATCGCAACAAAAACAAACGCCGCATTAACGGCGATCATATTGAGGATACGGCAGTCAATGCCGGATTCAAAGGCTCTAAACCCGGTCAGCAGAAAAAGCCATTCAAAAGAACTACTCTGGGTCCGTCCAATTTGGACCGAATACTCGACCGCTTGTGCCAGATACACGGCACCCTCGAAAAGCCAGCTAACCACACCAACAAGGACTGTTGGGTATTCAAGCAAGCACGCAAGTTAATTGCTGAAAACAATGACAAGGGGCTACATAGCGATGACGAGGACGAGACCCAACCGCCGAACAATAGAGGACAGAAGGGTTTCCCCCCACAGGTGCGGACGGTGAACATGATATACGCAACGCACATACCCAAAAGGGAGCGGAAGCGTGCACTCAGGGATGTCTACGCGAAGGAGCCAGTTGCCCCGAAGTTCAATCCATGGTCCTCCTGCCCGATCACTTTTGACCGAAGGGACCACCCCACCAGCATCCGCCACGGAGGATTCGCCGCACTAGTCTTAGACCCAATCGTCGATGGATTTCACCGAACAAGAGTCCTGATGGACGGTGGCAGCAGCCTGAACCTGCTTTATCAGGATACAGTGTTCAAAATGGGCATAGACCCCTCAAGGATTAAACCTACCAACACGACCTTTAAAGGCGTTATACCAGGTGTAGAAGCCAATTGTACAGGCTCAATTACACTGGAAGTGGTCTTCGGATCCCCGGATAACTTCCGAAGCGAGGAGTTAATCTTCGACATAGTCCCGTTCTGCAGCGGCTATCATGCCTTGCTCGGACGTACTGCGTTTGCAAAGTTCAACGTGGTGCCGCACTACGCATACCTCAAGCTCAAGATGCCAGGACCTCGAGGAGTCATCACGGTCAACGGAAACACTGAACGTTCTCTCCGCACGGAGGAACATACAG
Source organism: Triticum dicoccoides (assembly GCF_002162155.2). Lineage (NCBI taxonomy): Eukaryota > Viridiplantae > Streptophyta > Magnoliopsida > Poales > Poaceae > Triticum > Triticum dicoccoides. The sequence continues at coordinate 737,294,229 of NC_041386.1, read as the reverse complement.
CGGCTCTCGCGGCAGAAGTGCAATGCAGCCTCTTAAGGCAATTCTCGAGTCCGGCCTTTAAGCGGTCGGACACAGCTAAGCGCGCCCGGAGTAACTTACAACAAGACCACCTGGCATGTTCCGAGCACGCGTAGCAGTGCGGCCCCAACCCTAGCTCCTGCGAAACGTTAAAGCAGGTCCTTCGCGTAGACCATTACGCTCTAAAGATACCATGGGCATGGGGAGAGGGGCACGACCACGATAAACCCAGACTGCGGCTAAACCACACCAGGGGCTCTCAAGTGTGTCGTTCTTTTTTCTTTTCTTTTTAACTTTTATTTTTTACACACAGGACTCCGTTTGTCAGAGGCCCTGTTCGGCAGCAGATCTGCCGAACTCACGATGCAACAGCCAGGGAAGGATAAAGGCTACAACGAATATACAAGTGATCTCCGTTACGAGCATTTTTATACACCAATCTGCAGCTTACCCTTGGAGGGGGACATGTTTAACAGTCCCATACCTTGCTTATCGCACTATTTGTATCGTTCTGCATCCGTAGCAGCACTCATTGAATAAAACAATGCAGCACCTTTTTGCTTATAATTGCATTCCCTTTTGATACATATGTTCATTCACGGCATATTGCATTCGTACACTTTGGTACGGCTAATACACATCAGGGGCTTATGTTCCCCGAATCATGGTGTGATGAGTCCGAACACTTCACAAGTGCGGCACCCCGAACTTATAGCACTATATGCATCGGCTCCGAATCATGTCTTGGGTCAATAGTTGGGTTTGTCCGGCTCCCATGTTTTGGTACCTTACGTTCCGTTATATCGGCTAATGTAGCACTGGGAGAACCGCTGCGATTGCGCCCCAGTTGAGCTGGGTTAACGCCTCAGTGGAGAAAGCTAAAACTGACCGTCATGATGAGGCGAGAGTCGGTCGCTGTTCGAGAGGTTTTTTGCGAGTCCTTAAAGACTTATGCCGCTTAGAGCGAGGAGTCGGATACTGTCCGGCCAAGGCATAGATAGCGCCCCAAATTCGGCCTTCCGAAGACTAGGAGCTTCGCCAAAATTTAAAATTATAGAATTCTATGGCTAAGTGAGAGTGTTCAAGCATTATAAGTCCGGTTGCCTTGTTCGCTGTGTCGAGCGCCTCCCTAGATGGACCCAAAAATGGGAACAAGAGCGCTCAAGTTTATCCCGAACACCCCAGCACTCGTGGCATGGGGGCTGAAGCCGACGACTTGCCATCTCTCAGATTTGATAAACAGCCGCACACAAGGTAATATTTTAAATTAACTAGCGTTGCTTAGCGCACATGAACTAAGTTTTCAGCGCACAGGATAACAAAATGCGAGTCTACTCAAATATTACATCTTTGGAGCACTCACCCGCAATAGTGCGGGCGCCCTTCAACACACTCTTATAATACATCTCGGGCGTGCGATGCTCCTTGCCCTCTGGTGGCGGGTCCGTCACGAGCTTCTGGCATCCTTCTTGCCCCAGTGCACCTTTGCGCGGGCAAGGGCCCGACGGGCACCCTCGATACAGGCGGAGTGCTTGATAACTTCAACCCACGGGCACGCATCCACCAGCCGCCGCACCAGGCCGAAGTAGCTCCCATGCATAGCCTCCTTAGGCCACAACCGAACTATGAGGCCCTTCATGGCCTGTTCGGCCGCCTTGTGGAGCTAGACCAGCTGCTTCAGCTGGTCGCTAAGGGGCACCTGAAGTCCGGCCTCAGCATACTGAGACCAGAAGACCTTCTCCGTCGAGCTCCCCTCTTCGGCCCGGTAAATGCGGCAGCATCGGACACGCTGCAAGGAAGATCTGCGAACGCTCCTGGAGAGCTCTGAATTCGGGTAAGCAACAGGTAATTAACACTCACATGCTTACTTTGTGTAAAAAATGCCTTACCCATTGCTATTTTCTTCACCGCCTCAATCTCCTAGAGGGCCTTGTAGGCTTCGGCCTTAGCGGCTTTGGCACTCTCAAGAGCCGTTGCAAGCTCAGACTCTCGAGTCTTCGAGTCACGCTCCAAGCTCTCATATTTTTTCACGAGATCCTGGAGCTCTTGCTGTACCTCCGCCACCCGTGCCTCCTGTTTCTCTCGCTCGGTGCGCTCCGCAGCCGCATTGCGTTCGGCCGTGGCCACCGCCTCTTTCAGGGTCGCCACCTCGTTAGTGGCCCCTGCAATACCCAAGTTATCCTTGTCATTTTTCTTGCAACCAAATCCTTTTCTGTAAGGTACAATTTTCATGAGGTATTACTCACCTTCTTTTTCCTCGAGCTGCTTCTTGGCACGGCCGAGCTCGTTCTCGGACCGCTCGAGGTTTTCCTTCAAAGTATTGACCTCTGCAGTCAGTGCGGCGGAGGTCCGCAGCACAGCCTGCAATCCCATATTAACATATTTTCATGACTCCTGCGTTTATCTTTCTAAAGATCCTCAGTCCGGCTTTTCTTTCTGAACACCGAACCGAGCATCAGGGGCTACTGCCTATGCGGTACCAATTTACATATATTGAAATTCTTACCTCAAAGCCTGTAAGAAGGCTGCTGCAGGCTTCGGTCAGCCCGCTCTTGGCGAGCTGAACCTTCTGAATCACCGCACTCATAACAGTGCGGTGTTCCTCTTCGATGGAGGCGCTGTTGAGCGCCTCCAGCAAATTATCCGGCACCTCCGGTTGGACGGAGGCAGCCGACGTCGCGGTCTTGCCCTTCTTACGAAGGGGTCGCCGCCGGACTCCGGAGCCACTGTGGGTTCCGGGGCTGAGTCCAGTGCAAAGTCCGGGAGGTTGTCCTGCGACACCTCCGGGGCCCTCTCCTCCTGGTGGGTCCCTTCCTGGGATCCCACCTCGGCATCGTCCGCATCACGGGGGGTGGAGGCAGTCGGAAGAGAATCCATATCCGACGCCCCTAAGGACCCGCTCGACGAAGTGGGGAGATCATCCTTAGGCGGACTGCAGGGTTGTATGCGGCATTAGAAAGACATAATGTGGCGGAAAACAAAAACCTTGAAGTTATTCGGGACTCCGGATACTTACGATCTCGCCAGAGGCTTGGCCCTTGGAGGCTAGTCCTCGTCGTCGTCACTGGCGTTGGCGGAACAGTCCGGGGCAAGAGTTTTTCCCTTCTTGGACCCTTCGGCCTCCCTTGTTGGGGAGGCCTTCCTTTTCTTCCCTCCCCTTGCTGGGGGAGAGGCTTTCTTCTTCTCCTCCTCGCCCTGGTGGGAGGAGTCGGCCTCGGATTAATCATCCGATAGCACCTGAAAACGGGAACTCTTCTGAGTCCCCGTGGCCTTCTTCTTGGCCTTCTTCTCCGGCACCACGTGGGGTGCCGGAGCCAGCAGCCCCGTTAGGCGGGCTTCAGCTGGGTCCTCTAGCAATGGGGCCGGACAGATAGCCTGTGCGGCCTTCTTCAGCCAGTCCTGTCAAAGGAAAGGGAGTTACCATCAAGAGGGCCCGAACCTGGGTAAAACATCATGTCCCTCGTCTCCTGTTACCATCCGCCTAGACGCACAGTTCGGGACCCCCTACCCGAGATCCGCCGGTTTTGACACTAACAATTACCGTACTAAACGCACATCGCCGCCAGCCCACGACGGCGGCCTCCGTCTCGCACACCTCCACCTCGTCCGCGAGTTCGGCCACAAACACCTCATACGCACGGGGATTCGTCTGCCACTGGCCTCCCCGCTCTAAGCACTCAAGGTTGTCGACCTCCGTGACGACGACAGACGACCTCTTCTTCTCGGACGACGGGAGTGAGTCCCCATGCACCTGACTTTTCAGTTGCTCCGTCCCTGCTGCCGGCACCACCTTCAGCTACTTTGTCCCTACAGTCGGCACCACCATCTTCTCCACTGGCATATTGTCCTGACAATTTCCCCACCATTCAGGCGGCAATCGTGGACATTGGTCACAGCCGCGGGCACACTCGTTGTCAACCAGCCGGTCAGGGTCCTCGGCCGGAGCCGGGACGCAAGTATTCCAAAATGGCGAGTCATAGGTTCACTTCTCTTTTGGGAGCACAGGGGATGTCCTCTGCCATGTTCCGTAGAGACAAGGGAAGTACCACCGACGTGAATGATGAACGACAAGGGTCCCCGAGTAGTGGACTATGTCTTCGTCCGATGGGTGCGCGGCGGCTCGACTACCACCGTTCATGGGAGCAAGGTTCGTTCGGTCCCCCTCGTACACGATGAGGGTCGACGCGAGGAGGCAACATGAGCGCGTGGACACGATAGGCAGAGCCGCGCGCGGCCGCAGAGGTGCTCGGAGGATGAAGGATGGAGGCCGCCTTGCTAGGGCTCGGACGCGGCAGCACGACGTCGAGCCGTTGCCAATGGCGCCTATCGCCGCTGAGTTTGCCGGGGAGGAAGAGGGCCGGCGGCAACCAAGCACTTCCTCGGGGTAACAAAGCGGATCCTCCGGCCATCCTCGCCACCGCCTATCTCATGATCATGTTCAGCGTGCAGCCACCTCGCCTGCTGAAGGGTCCCAGTGGCACCGGCAAGGCCGCAGACGATGAGAGGGAACTCTGGCACAAGAAGAAGGTGGCCACGCGGGTTCGCCGGGGAGGAAGAGGGCCGGCGGAAACCAAGCTCTTCCTCGGGGTACCTAAGCGGATCCTCCGGCCATCCTCCCCGCCTCCTGTCTCGTGATCATGTTCAACATGTTGCCGCCTCGCCCGCTGACGGGTCCTGGCGGCGCCGGCGAGGCCGCAGAAGGTGACAGGGAGCTCTGGCGCGTGAAGAAGTTGGCCATGCGGGCGCGCCAAGGAAGGTACCAAGCGGCGCGAGATGGAGAGTGCCAAGAGGAAGAGGTGGGAGCAAGAACGGCTCGACGCCGAGGAGGCCGACTACCACCGTTCATGGGAGCAAGGTTCGTTTGGTCCCCTCATACACGATGAACGCTAGCGCTGGGAGGCAACGCGGACGCGTGGAGACAAGAAGGTGGAGTCGCGCGCGGCCACGAAGGCACTCGAGGGATGGAGGATGCATGCCACGCGATCGCACGCCATCAGGTAGCGTCCTCCAGGTAGCGACGGCGGGCATTGATGGCAGAGTTGCCGGCAACGAGCGAGTAGCGGTCGAGGCATCCGCACCGGCTTTGGGACTGGCGCAACTCTAGGATCGATCGACAGAGGTAGGGGTGGTTCATAAATTGAAGGACAGAGTTCGTGCACTTTTTGATGAACTGGGGAATGTCAACTTCAGCTATCAAGATCCTGTTAAATACGACCTGACAATTTCCCCACCCTTCAGGCGACAGTCGCGGACACTGGCATGACATCAACCGAGGCAACCCTGCCCTATTGTTTCTTTCTACACACGCACACGTGTATCATCGGTTGGAAAGGTATAATCCAATCAAATCCATCTCAGTTGAGTTCAAATTGAAATTGAATTGCAATTCCAATTCCCCATGAGATGAGATTATTAGTTTGGATAATAATTTATGTACAAATACATGGATTAAGCATGCATTAGTAGAAGATTTTGGTGGTTAAAAGAATAAGGCATCAACAAAGTTATGCAAAAAAAAGTGATGATGTAATTAGCTGGAGGATGAAGTGGAATCACCGTGTATAGCAAACAGCAAACAACAAGGGGCAGGGTATAGATTATCATTTCTACCCCTAAAACATATACAGTAGCTGTTGTGCTTTCAGTTAGCAGCAAAAGATGGGCTGGATGTTGCGCTTGAAGGGGGGCACACACATCTCACAAGGTTCTACTAGAGTGAGAAAGAAAAACATAGGATATGTGATGCAATCAATCTTAGCACCAGGAGAAAAACAACAACACAGCTAGGTAGGTAGAATGTATGGATGGACAATCAGTTATAAGTCGATCGAACTTTCCTATTCAAGTTAAATGCTTGTACCTCCAGTAGAATGCAGCAACACAAGACTTGAATGCCGAAACTGCAGACCACGACATACTTATATATTCATCCCTAAACAACATCCTAGTGAGCTAATCAAGCCAATCAACCTTAAGCAGCAGCCAATCAAGGTAACAAATCTCTATCCGTACCAAAACCCTAACTAATCCTAGATCGTCCATGGCTCAATGGCGGTGAAACAGAGCATGGTACAGCCGTGGGTCGATGGCCACGAGCATCATCAGGGCAAACAAGGCCACGAACATCATCAGGGCAAACAACAGAGGAGGTAGAGGAGCTCACCATGGCAATGTGTGCAGCCGATGCCGAATGGTAGTACCACCTCTGACCGCATAGCTTGCCCGCCAAAATAAACCCTCTGTTGTACGGAATCAATCCTGGTTGTTGCTGCTGCACAAAACAGGACAAGGCAGGTAACAAGATAATCTATGGCTGAAATCCAAGAAAAAAGAAAAGAGGACAAGACAGCAGCCTCTTCTGTTTTTTGGCGTGTTTCTGGACAGAAAAAAGTCTACTGATTTTAATCAAGATCAAAAGGAAATCATGTCGTGGGTGGCTTACCCCTTTGTTGAGAAGTTGAGAGCAGATTTGACATGAACCCCAAGAACTAGCTCTCCTGCCATACACACATGCATAAAAAATACATTCAGTTAAGTGTCCATGAGTGGTGAAGTGCAAGTAAAAGCAACGTAGAGTAGGAGAAAAACCAAACCTCCTTCTCCTGGAGATGGCGATTTGAGGCTGCATGGCTGCATCTCAGCGACCCGCCAGGAGCACTGAAGTCCATTGCGAGTGGAGAGCAGGCTTACCACCACACGATTGTCTCCATTGCCCAGTGCATAACACCATCTAAGCTCCGCAAAAGGATACGTGGACTGAGTAAAACTTTTTGATTGAAGGGATTACGATAGAAATAAGCAATATTGCAACCTCCTGTTCTAGAAGGAACAAGGACAAAACTCATCATCAATATGCAAGCTTTCTAATTAAAAGGAGCTCTGCTGCTCGTGTGATTTCAACAGGCGGTAGTGTCTTTATTTATTTAATTTAACAAAGTGAAACAGTTGCAACTCATTTCATGTTCCAAAATTCCCTAAAAGAAAAGAAAACATCTTGGAAATAGGGCTACAAAAATAAGCATGAAACATGAAATGTAGTGTATGCACCTGGTTGGATAGGCACATGTAATACTTGGACGTGTATGTGGTCGATAGGATGGATGCACCTATGCACTGATGAACCAAGCATGAAATTCCACACATACAACAAGTATAACCCACGGAAAGTGAACCCCCCATTTCATAGTACACTCCTACATCATAAACGAATCGACTAGGTCGAATGGAGCAACGTTTAATCACCGTATTAGGCAAAGTGATTGGCCCATACTGAACATGTAAATAGTTAGAACTTTGTTGCAAAATGTGAACAAATTGACTAGATTGTTTTTCAAATCATTCTTCATAAAAACGGGTACAGTAAGATAATCACTTGGATTAATACTTATAGGCGGAAGACAATGTGACATTAGAATTATAGCTTCAACAGGTTGTCTTTGACTACAGAGTTTTTCTAAAAGGATGTTTAGCTTTCAGCAACCATCATCAAACAGGAACAAGTTTGCAATGTATCAGAAGAACGGCTACCATTCTCGCAATAACAGAATGACCATTCATCGTGTATATTAAACAATGCTTTGGGGGGTGACTCATGCTTTCAAGTATATTAAACAATGCCCTAAGTAGTGGAAACAGAGGATATAGTCCATGCTAAACAGAAGACAAATGAATCAATTAGCATTCATAGTATCATGTTAATCCTAGAGTTACAATTCTAAGGAAGCCTTAAGGTAGATAGCACCTCAAGACAAGAGCAGCACACAAAAAATAACTATAGCATGCCATATTGTGCAAACTATAGTATGGTAATGCTACCCAACAGACCATAGATTCAGTCTATTGGTTGAAAAACCACATGAGATAGTTGGTTACTGAAGGGAATAGTGAATCAGGCTTTCAAGTATATTAAATAATGCCCTAAACAATTGGGGACAGAAGATACATTCCATACTAAACAGAACACTAATGAATCAAAATTAGTGATCGTAGCATTGAATTAAGCCTAGAGTTGCAATTCTAAGCAGGCCTTGAGCTAGATAGATATAGCACATGACAATCAGTATCAAGAACAACAACAATAAACCCTACAAAATGGGGACTTTAGGAAACTAAGCAATTGGGTGCATATAGAGCATCCAGAGACCATAGCATGCATCAGAGACCATAAAGAATAAGCCATTTGACCCTAAACAACACCCACTACGCGACTTAGAACCGCTGGAGGTGAACACCCCAAACGAATTGATTTCAGAGCGTTTCCAGCAAAGGTTCATCTAAGTAAACAAGCAAATGGAATGATCTTGTGATCTCATCCCTGAAAAATATCAGCATCTAATTATTGTATGTGCCTCAATAGATGAAGTGACAAGACTCTGATTGGGCAGTCAGCAGATAAGGCTATTGATCTTGTTGCACTCGTGTTGCTAGGTCTGCAATATTTTTTAGAAATATGTTTCTCAACCAGGGGAACCGAGAACAACAATTTCAAAAAGGAAATCTTTTTTCAACAACAGGTAGCATCAATATTTATTCTTCATTCATGGTTCCACAGTGTTTCTAGTTTCAACCATCTTCAATGACTTAACCAAAGATTGATTAATAGAACCACACAATTTCTTGCAATTGTGACATTCTGAAAGAATCTAGCTTATGCATGAGACTTGGGAGAATTACGAGGGTAAACATGACAAATTTTACTGATGATGCAAGTAGTTAGAAAATCCTACAAGAGACATACAACGAGCAAAAAATTTGAGAAGGCACGCATGCATACCTTCACTGTTGTAGTGCCAGCAGCCTCTAGAGCTACATCTCCCGCATTAGCAAATCGATTGACCAAACCTGGATATGTAAACGGTTAGAATATTGTTGCCATATCAGAAGTAGTTGGGTAGAAATCTTAAAATCATTATGGATCATAAATAGGGTACAGAAAGATAATCACATAGACAAATGTTGAAATTAAAGACAACACAACATTAGGATTCTTCAACAGATTTTCTTTGGCTAGAGAGTTTGCTTCAAATTTTCTAGAAGGATATTTAGCTTTAAGGAACCATCGTCCAAAGTAACAAGAGCGCAATTTAACGGTGAATAAATCATCAAACAATTCAAAGTAAGCAAATGATCATAGCTCGTCTCCACAGACCTGTTGTTAATGACACGTAGTGCGTTTGTCAGTCAATAACTAGGCACCCATCTCAGCAAAGATAAGATCCTCAAGTGTTTAGCACTAGGCATGTATCAAGGCATTAACCAATACTCGATTGTGACTTCTATCGTTCATCGGTCATCATACCATATTACCACGTACAGTTTGTGTCCTGGCTCAATCAGGAAATTTCAAAAGGTATCAGCAACTAGATCAATATTTTAATTCCATTGAGTATTTCAGTTATAAATTACATCTCAAGTAAGCAAATTCTCACCCTCACAGATATCTATCTGTTAGAAGCAGACTGCTAGACATCCCAAGTTCCACATATAAGTTGTATATATACAGTTGATGAATACCCAAAACAAGCTCTATCTTTAATTTCCGAAAAAATGGATTTGCCTGACGATCAAAATCTCTTGGCGTCGCAGGCAGGGCGAAGGATAGGGAAACCAATAAGGAAGATTTGGCGGCGGCCGCGAATAGAAGATGGGACGGGGGCGGGAGGTATGCACACATTTACCATTGTAGTTTCAGCAGCGTCCAGAGCTGCATCTCCAGAGTGAGCAAAGCAATTGACCCAATCTGAACATGTAAATAGTCAGGATTTTGTTGCAATGTGTAAACAGATTGACTAGATTTTTTTTTCAAAATCATTCTTTGTCAAAAACACGGGTGCAGTAGGATACTCACTTGGATTAATACTTATATGAGAAAGAAAACATGACATTAGAATTCTAGCTTCAACAGGTTTACCTTTGATTACAGAGTTTTTCAAAGAGGGTGTTTCAGCAAAAGCAGGGTTGGTGAATAATTGGGTTAGCCCTGTTAGCGACAAGCAGGATTAGTGAATAACTAGGCACCCATCACAACAACGAGCCTCAAGTGCTTACAACTAGACATGTATTAAGTCATTAATCGATGCTGGACTGCAATTTTTATTGCTCATACGGTCAGGTACACCATTAACATGTAGTAAGATTTTTGTTCTAAATCAGGAAAATTCAAGAACTTGCAGCAAGTAGACCAATGTCTTATTTCTTATGACAAGAAGATGTTTTGACTTTGTGCATGTTGTGCAAGGTCCTTGGCAGATTCTGTATCCTCTGCTACCATTGACATTCATTCAACTCAAGTGGTTGGACAGCAGAGGTAAACCACGGAGTTCCCACGGAGCAATTCAGTTACAAATTCCGTAGTATTGCACTAAGCAAATAAGTAGATTTTCACTCCCTCACGGATATAAGTATCTATCAGAAGAAGCAGGCAGAGTCGTACACATCCCAATTCCACATAGTAGAAGCTAATACAGTTGTTGAGTACCCAAATTGTAAACCGGTTCTTTTTTCTTCTCCGGAAGAGGAATGGATACCCTGAGATCCAATCTCTTTGGCAGGGGACAGAGACACCGCGGAGGACAGAGAAACCAAACAAGGAAGATGGGACGGGGGCAAGAGGCCTGACGGACCTGGATGATGCGATCGAGGTGGAGGCTGCTGCAGGCGACGTGCGCCACCGCCTCCTACTCCTGCTCCTTGCCGGAGACCGTCGCGGATCGCTGCAACTTCCGCCTCCTCCTGCTCCTTGTCGGGCGTCGCGGATCTTGGAGCGCCGCCTCCTCTGCTGCTCGGTCTCTGGAAGCGCCATAGGCGACGGTGAGAGGAGGTGTGAGAGGGAGGTGGCGGTTAGTTAGCGGGAGATGGGGAGAGGCAGCGGCGCATCGGGAGGAGACAAGACGGGGAGAGGAAGAGGGATCGCTTGGGTGGGGTTTGGGTTTTGGGTTTTGGTTTTCAACTTGCTTGGATGGATTGGAAGCATGCGCGACCTGGTTTGCGTTCCTTTTCGTTTAATTTTGGCAGCAAGATTTTCGGAATTTCAGGCGGGAGGGAATGAAATTTTCATGGGAGGAGACGCGTCGGTTTGTGGGGAGGCAGAGGATGCCGATATGCACGTCGGTCGGTGGACAAATCAATGCACAGTGTTAAGGTAGTAGTGTTTGTTCTCTTTGTGTCGTGGTCGATCTCAATTGTCCATCACTTTTCTACCGCAATCTGATGGCAGCCAAATCGCCAAGCACACCGCCTTTCCAACTGCATAAAATGACTACACATAGTATAACTCCATATCCAACTACATAAACAAAAAAATGCCGACACCACCTAGGACACACACAATGTAGTAAGCCAAATTTCCACAAGTAGAATCCACATGTAGCATTGAAAACCACAACCCGTTGACAAAGTCAGCATCGTCGTCAATGACACGAGGCTATCTTATTCGGTGTCTTCCATGTTCGGGTTCAGGTTGATCCCGAAGTCTGATCCGGTGTCTTTCATGTCCAAGTTCAGCAAGTGGAGCTGGAGTCAAAGCTTGATTATCTGCATCGGACCGTGGGGTCATGAACCATTGATGGTAGATGGAGGCAACAAGTAGAAGCCGTGTGTCCTGGGTGACCTTTTTTTTTTTGTTAATTTATTATTCATGGCGCCCCAACGGGCGTAAGGTCTCTTGGAGGGACGGGTCAGCGGCAGGGGCGGAGGTCGGATGCTTAAAATTTCGGTGGATTGTTTTGCGGTGGGGGTGGAGTACCGGCGCGAGGACGTGAAGGCCGTCCGCATTGAGCGTTGCGAAACCCCTTTCGCGCGTGTGGTCTGCTCCTCAGACATGATGCTCGGGTGCATGCATGAGGACCTAGCGTTACGCCATGCATCCGGAGGAGGTAGAGAATGGTTCGGAGAGGGGGGAGGCGTGCGGACGTGACGTGACTCCATGCAGTCGTGCTAGGACTGGAAAAAAAGCTCGAAGCTTGCGAGCTAAATGAGTAGCTAGTGACTCGGTTCGAATCAACTCGAACTCGAAGAATGACGAGTCGAGCCAAGCTTTAGTTTAATCATTTATAGACCAAGTTAAACGAGTCAATCTCACGAGTACTAGTGTAACTCGTTAGCCTCAGTACAAAAGATCAGACACTTCCAATACAAAAAAAAGATAAGCCACTCAACACCCTACGTTCCAGGCGCACAACACAAGGCCCCACCGTCGAAGGCTCAGCTGCCTAGAAGACTCATGCATTACAAGGAAATTACAATTGTTTAGTGATATACTTCCCCCGTTCCCAAATATTTGTCTTTCTAAAGATTTCAACAAGTGACTACATAGAAGCAAAATGAGTGAATCTACACTCTAAAATATGTCTACATACATCCGTATGTTGTAGTCCATTTGAAATGCGTACTAAGACAAATATTTAGGAACGGATGGAGTATATGTTTAATATATATATATATATATATATATAGACACACACACACACACACACACAATCATTTTATCATTTTGAGGGTTTTATGTTCATATATTTAACGAGCTTAACAAGCTAAAAGAGTCAGCTCGCGAGTTATACGAGTCGAACCAATCTTGAGTTAAGCTCGTTATAGTAACGAGTCGAATTGAGCTAGCTCCTTAACAAAACGAGCTCATCCATGCGGGCAACGGGGGAGAAGTTGCGTGCGTGTGGATGACGACGCACATGAGCAACCAAGCTATATAGTGCACGTAATAAGCAAAAGAAAGGGGAAAAAACGTTTGATGAAGCAACCAATCAACGTGTGTGGTGCGTTGGCTCGTTTTTGGCTAGCATGTCGTGACGCACGCACGCATGCATCAGCCCCATATCTCTTGCGAGCGCGCAATGAAGAAAAAAAAAAGAAAGGGAGAGATAGAGAAAAAGCTAGCCATAGAATTTCGCAAGAGAAGCGGGCGGGACTTGACATTCCACATATGGTTGACGTGAAGTGGCAATGCGTTTTTATTGGTGGAACCCCCTGTCCCACGGATCGACACGATCTTTTCTCAGATCTGACTGTTGGAACCTCACGTCACGCAGATCACGCTTTCTTGTCCTTGTAAATCTGTGGTTGGTGAGCTTGCCGGATATGGTCGGTTGAAGCCGGCGCGCGTCACGAAGGTCGAGGAAGAATCGATGTTCGTCGAGCAGGGTAAGGCCATCCAGGAGACGAGCGGCGTGCGGGGGCTTGGTAGGCTTCGGAGAGGACCAACCGGAGTCGCCAGAGCAGCGCCAGAGTTGGACTCGGCCGAAACCCTAGCCATGGATTCTCGGGTTTCGTTAGATTTGGTTCCCGCGGGTCCGAGGGCTAGAAGCTAGAATTTTCGGCAACCAACTTTTGGACTATTCTAATGAGTTAGAGTCGAACTCCTACGGATCGACGCTTCCCACCGGGTTGATCTCAATTATCCATCACTCTTCTACCAAATGCACATAGCGCATTGAAGTAGAACCCACATAGTGCATTGAACAACCCCACCCGTTGACAATGTCAGCGTCGTTGCCAATGACATGAGGCTATCTTGTTCGATGTCTTCCATGCATGTTTGAGCTCAAGTTGATCCAAAAGTCCGGTTCGGTTGCTTTCATGTCCAAGTTGAGGTGGAGCCGGAGTAAAAAAGCTTAACTATCTGCATCGGTCCGTTGGGTCATGATGGTAGACGGAGGCAGTAAGAATCGAACGGAGCCGTGGCCTTGTTCCTCGGCTACCTTTTCTTTTTGGATTAATTTATTATTCGTTGCCAACGGGCGTAGGGTCTCTCGGAGGGCGAAGGCCTGATGCTTTAAATATTTGTTGGATTGCTTGCGGCGTTGGTGTCGGACCGAGGAGATGATGGTCGTTCGGATTGACGGCGTGTGGTGTCGGACCGTGCATGAGGACCTAATGTGGCCGGTGAGGCCATGCATGTGGAGCAAGGTAGGGAAGGGTTCGGAGTAGGTGTGTGAAGGTGGCGTCGTCATCTGTGCTGTGTCGCGGGGCAGACCAGGCCCCGTGTCCGGCCATGTCCGGCGGGAGGAGGAGGAGGCCACCTGTAGGTGTGTGCGGGCACGTGAGCAAAAAAAAAAAACGAAGTCGTAGGAAGCAAGCAGGCTAGTGCACGAGTATTA
>NC_041386.1:737261987-737279621 GCF_002162155.2 Triticum dicoccoides | reverse complement strand
GTATTAATAATAAGAAAGAAAAAAGGAAGAAGAAGAAGAAGCGAGTGCACGAGTCTTGAACCAAGCACGTTGAAACTTTTTTTTTTAGGGAAGTGTTGAAACTTTTCAACAGCTAGCGCTCAAGGCAAGGCAAGGGAAGAAGAAAAAAAAAACCCCGTCTCGGCAAGGCAAGGCAAGGCAAGGGACACGCATCGACATCGGCATGCATGCGCACAAAATCAGCGCAAGGTCAACGCACGCACGCACGCGCGCACCATTTGACGCCTGTTCTGCTTCGAGCGAGTCGCGGTTGGCCGTGATAGACACACATGCCGCTGCCAGTCCCTCGTCCCAGACAAGAAAGCTAGAGGACAGGATCACACACCACAGCACGCCATGGCGGCCAAATTCACTGTGTTGACCATTTTCCTTAACTTAAGCACGATTTAACTCTGTGTGCAAAAGTTTTTTGGATCTGACCCTTTTCCTAACGCCATTGTCTATGGCGGTAGGGTAACACACCCTACCGCCAAGGCCTTTGGCGGTAGGACTTACTTACACTGACACGCCCGTTCGATGTGAAAAGGACGCTACCGTCATGGTCTTTGGCGGTAGGGGCATACATGTAATTATAATAAGGGCACGCATGCAATAAAAGATTCATTTTTTGCAAAAAAGACCCTACTGCCATAGGCTATGGCGGTAGGGTTACACGTCCTAGCGCCATTGACTACGGCGGTAGGGTCCTTTCTGCAAAAAATAAAAGCGACGCTGCAGGTAAGTCCTACCGCCAAAGGCCTTGGCGGTAGGGTGGGTTACCCTACCGCCGTAGATAATGGCGATAGGAAAAGGGTCAGATCCGGAAAAAAAAATGCAGGTAGGGTCAGATCGTTCTAGACTAACGACAAAGGGTCAAAACAGTGAATTTGGCCCGCCATGGCGGATTGGCCATTGTCCCTTGCCGTACTCAGTATTTCTATATCATATCCTCTCCCCACGATTGGATCCAGACGTCCATCCAGTGTCACCCACTGAGCAGAGCAGAGCTAGCAAGGGCCCGGCCGGGACATGGAGCCAGCAGCGGCGACGATGCTCCCGCTCCCACTACCCATCCTGCTGCTGGCCCTGCTCGCGGCGGTCGTGAGCGCGCGCGGGGGCGCGGAAAGGGCGGCGACACTGGTGTTCATCCTGACGGGGCAGTCCAACATGGGTGGCCGGGGTGGGACCACAGTCGGCAACCACTGGGACGGGGTGGTGCCACCGGAGTGCGCGCCGTCCCCGTGCACGCTCCACCTTGTTAGAAATAGAGATAAATCTCTTTGTAACTTTTTGTGTAATCTCAACAAACTCTATCCCCTCTCCCTCTCAATGCATCTATCTTCTCATTGTAACAAACCAAATCCTAGCGATCGGTTCCGATGTAAACGCCACGGTAGGGGCTCTTCCTACCCATCAGGGCATGTACAATGGTTCTATCTTATCAATGCCACGTAGGATAAATGATGAGGTGGAGGAGAGAGAAATCATAAGAGAAGACAAAAGATGATCTCTTAGGGCAATGTACAATGATTGATAAGATAGTCTTATCTTAAGTCTTGCATGTGATTTAGAGATGACAAAAAAAATTGTCTACAATGGGTCATATCTTAGCCTTATGTTCAATAACTAGTAATTCCTAAAAATATGGTGAGACATATTGTGCTAAGAGATCACCTCTTGTCTTCTCTTAAACAAGAGAAGACAAGCCTTTTCTTATGAGTTCTCTCTCCTCCACCTCATCATCTATCCTACGTGGCATTGCTAAGATAGAACCATTGTACATGCCCTTAGCACAATATATCTCACCAAGTTTTTAGGAATAACTAGTTATTGAAGATAAGACTAAGAGATGAGCCATTGTAGACATGTTTTTTTTGTTATCTCTAAATTACATGCAAGATTTAAAATAAGAGTACCTTATCGACCATTGTACATGCCCTCATCAATATAAACCTTGCGACTCTCCTCCAGGAGAGTAAGAACGCTTCCATCTAACATGGTATACAGAGCCAACCTCTTCCTATCGATTTAGCCAGAAGCTTTCTCCCCATTATCTTCGCCATGTCCTCCACCTCGGCCACCATCACCCTAAACCTAGGATCTCCACCAGCCGAGAAACACACCAAAACAAATTTCATCCTATGGAGAGCCCAAGTCATGCCTGGCCTACGAGGAGCACAGGTCACCGGCCTCCTCGACGGAACTGACGTCGTGCCACCGAAGATGGTGCAGACGTAGTAGACGGACAAAATCGTCACCACGGAGCCCAACCCTTTGTATGCACAGTGGGTCTCAAAGGACCAGCAAGTCCTGAGCCATCTTCTGAACTCTTTGTCGAAAGAGATCCTCGCCCAAGTCGTGAGTAAGGAAACAACCTTTGAACTTTGGACTACCATCACGACACTTTTTGCCTCGCAGTCTCAATCCCGCATCACAAACTTGCGGACCGTCATCACCACCACGAAGAAGGGATCCATGTCCTGCAACGCCTTCATGGCCCGGATGAAAAATCTGGGAGACGAGCTCGCTGCAGAGGGTTGGCCGGTCTCGGATCCAGAGATGGTGGATTATGTCCTTGCCAACCTTGACAGAGACTATGATCCTGTCGTGGCGGCCATCGGCGCTGTCAAGTCCACGATCATCGTTGATGAGCTCTTCACCCAGATCACGACGTTTGATCAGCGGGTGGAGATGCTCGGCGACTATACATACGCCGGCTTCAACTCCTCTGCCAACATGGTGTACAGAGGGCGCAGACGCGGCTACAACAGGGGTCGCGGTCACGGCTACAGCAAGGGGCGCGGCCGAGGCAAGCGTCCCTCTCCAACTCCCTCTGGTCGCGGTCGCCCACAGCAGCAACGTTAGTAGCAACCCCCGACTACCCGGAGTGTCAGATCTGTCTCAAGCACCATCCAGGAGGTGCTCGAGACTGTTGCATAGGTATGATGATGATGAGCATGAGGAGAAGGGGGCAAATCTTGTCACCGGCTCCTATTGCGTTAACACAAATTGGTACGTGAATACCGGCGCCACACATCATATCACTGGTGAATTGGACAGGCTGATGACAAGAGACATGTATCATGGGCAAGATCAAGTGCACACCGCAAGCGGTTCTGGTATGAACGTTACTCATATTGGCCATTCAATTGTTCAAACCCCTACAAAAACATTGCATCTTAACAAAGTTCTTCGTGTGCCCCAAACATACAAAAATCTTCTTTCTGTTCATCGTTTTACTCAAGACAATCGTGTCCTTATTGAATTTTACCCCTATTTCTTTTTGGTCAAGGACTTGGACAAGAGGAGAATCCTTCTTAGGGGCAAGTGCGTGGGAGGTCTTTATCCTCTCATATCTTCATCATCGTCATTGTTGAGTAAACAAGCGCTCATCGCCATCAAGCCTTCATCATCAAAGTGGCATAGTCGTTTAGGGCATCCTTCTTCAGTTATTGTCAAGTTTGTTCTTAGCAAAAATAAACTCCCCTACTCAAATGGGGCGAACCAACCTGTGGTTGAGATAGGTGGACAGTGGTATCCCCAACCCACTAGGGTTCAAATCCTGGTGCTCGCATTATTTCTGGATTTATTTCAGGATTTCCGGCGATGTGCTTTCAGTGAGAGGAGACGTTCCCGTCGATGACGAGGCGCCTATGGTGGCTTCGTAAATCTCAAGATGATATGCCGACTCAGTCTTTCGGAGGTGCTCATAGGGATAGGGTGTGCGTGTATGCGTTTATAGGGGTGAGTGTATGCGCGTGTATATGAGCGCTTGTGTCTGTACTGATGCTAAAAAAACGCATGGGCATGTACCTGATAGATTCAAAACAATGTGATTCAAAACAATGTTTGAGGTTATTTAAATTTTTTACAGAAAATAAAAATGATATTTCACCAGGCATACATGTCATACGCTACAGGAATTCAATTTCAATATCCAGTTGGGGTTGCTGGATGTGCAGACCGCACAGGTTGGGTGGATGTGCTCTCTTTTAGGCACAGATTATGAGATGATGTGCCATTAACAACGACGATGGTGAGCATGGATCGGGAAGAAGAAGAAGATTGAAGAAGAGTGATTTAAAACTAAAAAAAAACGACGATGGTATTTGATGACCATAAGGATCATAACTAAGGATGTCAATGGGTAGGGTATGGGCAGAGTAGAGCAATACCACACCCATATCCGTATAGTTAGTGGGTACAAAATTCTACCCATACCCGTATCCACGGGTATAAAAATTTACCCATACCCATACCGACGGGTACCCATACCCATTGGGTACCCAACGGGTAGAACAAATAGTGCACAAGTTGTTCACAATTTTACACTCATTCATAGCACATTTGACAAAAAAATCAAATATCTTAGCTCAATAACAAGTAGATGGGTACAAGACTACTATCAAAATTTAGAAATCACAACATACTCAAAAGTCAATAGGAGTATACAAGTCACATGACAAATTAATGATTAATTGACAACAACTTAACATTATTTTTACAAGCGGGCAGGGTATGGGTATACCCGCGGGTACAAGGCTATACCCGTACCCGACCCACGACTTAACGAGTAGGGTATGAGTACTACCCATAGGTATAAAAGTGTGCCCATACCCTACCCATGCGGGTACGGTACCCGCGGGTACCCGTACCCATGGGTAAAATTGCCATCCTTACCATAGATATTCAATATGATTGATGTTGAACTACTAGAAATATGTATTCCCACATTGCACCGCATGGTTATTTACCTAGTAGATACAAAACAATATTTGAGGTTATTTAAAATAGTACCAGTTTACGAGAAATGAAAGCAAAGGAAATTTTTTTTGAGGGAAAGGAAAGGAATTATTTACCAAGTGTACAACATAAATGGAATTATTTAACAGGCGTACTAACATAACATGAATTATTTTACTAGGCGTACACGTAAGCCATACAAAAAAAAATGTATGAGGTTATTTAAATAAAAATTTATGAAAAATAAAAAGAAATGTTTACCAGGCGTACATGTCATACGCTACAAGAATTCAATTTCAATATCCAGTTGGGGTTGCTGGATGTGCAGACCGCACAGGTTGGGGTGGATGTGCTCTCTTTTAGGCACGCCCCCTATACAGCCTGGCGCGCTTATGAATTGGGATGGTTACCTTAAGCTAAGCCATGTGGGATAAAAATTGCTTCTCTGTCGTTTGTTCGTTCAGTTTTTTTTTTTTAGAAGAGTTTGTTCGTTCAGTTCACACGCGGGGTTTGTGTGCGGGCTTGAGGCCATGTGGCCTGGAGGACAGGCAGGCCGAAACAATGGCCCATACGTGAGTCAAGGCCCACACATCCCAACTGGATCCGCCTATCTCATGGAAATCTGTCTGTATATCCAAGCCATGGCGTGGCCCGAGTGTGACCAGAAATGTTGTGTTTGCTGCGTTGCGTCGCTGCCAAAACATTTAGAATTTTAAATCCAGATTACATGGATGTAAGAGTATGGTGATGACTAGTCGTAGTATGTCATGCTCTCAAAAATTCCAACTCAAGGAAGAGCAGACACAAGATCAGACTGTTGTTGCCACTAATTGTTGTGCAAATTATACCCGAAAAGGCTTCCACCTCACTTTATACATAAAGCAACAACCATTCACAGTCTGATACAAACACATGCCACCCAACACACGCGCACACCCAAGACTGGATATATAGACGCTGATGTTGGGAACGTAGTAATAATTCAAAATTTTCCTACGTATCACCAAGATCAATCTAAGAGATTCTAGCAACGAGAGAGAGAGGGAGTGCATCTTCATACCCTTGAAAATCGCTAAGCGGAAGCGTTACAAGAACGCGGTTGATGGAGTCGTATTCGCGGCGATTCAAATCGCGGAAGATCCAATCTAGCGCCGAACGGACGGCGCCTCCGTGTTCAACACATATACAGCCCGGGGACGTCTCCTCCTTCTTGATCCAGCAAGGGGAGACGGGGAGGCGCCCTAGGGTTTCCCCTAGGGGGCGGCGGCCAAGTAGATTGGATCTCCCCAGGGAAAATCCTAGGGAGACTTGACCCCCAAGCCAAGCTTGGGAGGATTGCCTCCCAAGCCAGGTGGAGGGGCCCCACCTCCCCAAATAATGTGGGAAATGGTGTGGGGGGGGGGCACACCACCCCTTAGTTGGCTGGTTTTTCCCTTCCCCTTTGGCCCATGAGGCCCTCCAACACTTGTCGGGGCTCTCGAAACACCTTTCAGTCATGCTGGCCATAGCCTGGTACCCCCAGAACACTTCCGGACTCCAATACTCTTCGTCCAATATATCGATCTTCACCGCCGGACCATTCTGGAACTCCTCGTGACGTCCGGGATCACATCCGGGAATTCGAACTACCTTCGGTAACCACATACTATTTACCATAACAACTCTAGCGTCACCGAACCTTAAGTGTGTAGACCATATGGGTTCGGGAACCATGCAGACATGACCGAGACGTTCTCTGGCCAATAACCAACAGCGGGATCTGGATACCCATGTTGACTCCCACATGTTCCACGATGATCCCATCGGATGAACCACGATGTCGGGGATTCAAACAATCCCGTATACAATTCCCTTTGTCAATCGGTGTGTTACTTGCCCGAGATTCGATCGTCGGTATCCCAATACCTCGTTCAATCTCGTTATTGGCAAGTCACTTTACTCGTTACGTAATGCATGGTCCCGTGACTAACTACTTAGTCACATTGAGCTCATTATGATGATGCATTACTGAGTGGGCCCAGAGATACCTCTCCGTCATACGGAGTGACAAATCCCAGTCTCGATTCGTGCCAACCCAATAGACACTTTTGGACATACCTGTAGTGCACCTTTATAGCCACCCAGTTACATTGTGACGTTTGGTACACCCAAAGCATTCCTACGGTATCCGGAAGTTGCACAATCTCATGGTCTAAGGAAATGATACTTGACATTAGAAAAGCTCTAGCAAACAAACTACACGATCTTGTGCTATGCTTAGGATTGGGTCTTGTCCATCGCATCATTCTCCTAATGATGTGATCCCTTTATCACAACATCCAATGTCCATGGTCAGGAAACCATAACATCTATTGATCAACGAGCTAGTCAACTAGAGGCTCACTAGGGACATGTTGTGGTCTATGCATGTATTCATGCATGTATTACGGTTTCCAGTTAATACAATTATAGCATGAACAATAGACAATTATCATGAACAAGGAAATATAATAATAATCATTTTATTATTGTCTTTAGGGCATATTAGCAACAGTCTCCCACTTGCACTATAGTCAATAATCTAGTTCACATCACTATGTGATTTTAATGAATCCAACACCCATGGGGTTTGATCATATCTCGCTTGTGGGAGAGGTTATTAGTCAACGGGTCTGAACCTTTCTGATCCGTGTGTGCTTTAAAAATCTCTATGTCATCTTGTAGATGCAGCTACTACGCGCTATTTGGAGCTATTCCAAATAACTGTTATACTATATGAATCCAGTTTACTACTCATAGTCTTCCAGATTAGTATCAAAGTTTGCATCGACATAACCCTTTACGACGAACTCTTTTACCACCTCCATAATCGAGAAAATTCTTTAGTCCACTAGTTACTAAGGATAACTTTGACCGCTGTCCTGTGATCCATTCCTGTATCACCCTTGTACCCCTTGACTGACTCATGGCAAGGCACACTTCAGGTGCGGTACACAGCATAGCATACTGTAGAGCCTATGTCTAAAGCATAGGGGACGACCTTCGTCCTTTCTCTCTCTTCTGCCGTGGTCAGGTCTTCAGTCTTACTCAATACTCACACCTTATAACACAGCCAAGAACTCCTTCTTTGCCGATATATTTTGAACTCCTTCAAAATCTTGTCACGGTATGTATTCATTTGAAAGTACTATTAAGCGTTTTTGATCTATCCTTATAGATCTTGTTGCTCAATGTTCAAGTAGCTTAATCCAGGTTTTCCGTTGAAAAACACTTTTCAAATAACCATATATGCTTTCAGAAATTCTACATCATTTCTGATCAACAATATGTCAACAACATATACTCATCAGAAATTCTATAGTGCTCCCACTCACTTCTTTGGAAATACGAGTTTCTCATAAACTTTGTATAGACCCAAAATCTTTGATCATCTCATCAAAGCGTATATTCCAACTCCGAGATGCTTACTACAGCCCTTAGAAGGATTGCCGGAGCTTTGCATACTTGTTAGCATCCTTCAGGATTGACAAAACCTTCTCGTTGTATCACATACAACCTTTCCTCAAGAAAATCGTCGAGGAAACAATATTTTGACATCCTATCTACAAGATTTCATAAATAATGCAGTAATTGCTAACATAATTCCAAGAGACTCTTAGCATCGCTATGAGTGAGAAAATCTCATCGTAGTCAACTCCTTGAACTTGTTAGAAAATATCTTAGCGACAAGTCGAGCTTTCTTAATGGTGACACTTACCATCATTGTCCGTCTTCCTTTTGAAATCCATCTGTACCCAACAGCCTTACGACCATCAAGTAGTTCTTCCAAAGTCTACACTTTGTTTTCATACATGGATCCTCTCTCGGATTTTATGGCCTCGAGCCATTCGTCGGAATCCGGGCCCACCATCGCTTCTCCACAGCTCGTAGGATCATTGTTGTCTAGCAACATGACCTTCAAGACAGGATTACGTACCACTCTGAAGTCGTACACATCCTTGTCGACCTACGAGGTTTGGTAGTGTCTTGATCCGAAGTTTCATGATCACTATCATAAGCTTCTACTTCAATTGGTGTGGGCGCCACAGGAACAACTTCCTGTGCCCTGCTACACACTAGTTGAAGTGATGGTTCAATAACCTTATCAAGTCTCCACCATCCTCCCACTCAATTCTTGCGAGAGAAAATTTTCCTCTAGAAAGGACCCGTTTCTAGAAACAATCACTTGTGCTTCGGGACCTGAAATAGGAGGTATACCCAACTGTTTTGGGGTGTCCTATGAAGATGCATTTATCCGCTTTGGGTTCGAGCTTATCTGGATAAAACCTTTTCTCATAAGCGTTGCAGCCCCAAACTTCTAAGAAACGACAGCTTAGGTTTCTCTAAACCATAGTTCATACGCTGTCATCTCAACGGAATTACGTGGTGCCCTATTTAAAGCGAATGTGGTTGTCTCTAATGCTTAACCCATAGACGATAGTGGTAATTCGATAAGAGACATCATGGCATGCACCATATCCAATAGGGTGCAGCTATGACATTCAGACACACCATCACACTATGGTGTTCCAGGCGGCATTAGTTGTGAAACAATTTCCACAATGTCTTAATTGTGTAGCAAACACGCAACTCAGATATTCATCTTTGTGATCATATCATAGACATTTTATCCTTTTGTCACGATGATCTTCAACTTCACTCTGAAATTACTTGAACCTTTCAATAATTGAGACTTTTATTTCATCAAGTAAATACACTTGGCATCTACTCAAATCATCTGTGAAGTAAGAACATAACGATATCCACTGCGTGCCTCAGCACTCATTGGACTGCACACATCAAAATGTATTACTTCCAACAAGTTGCTTTCTTGTTCCATTTCACTGAAAACGAGGCCTTTCGGTCATCTTGCCCATGTGGTATGATTTGCATGTCTCAAGTGATTCAAAATCAGGTGAGTCCAAACAGTCCATCTGCGTGGAGTTTCTTCTTGCGTATATACCAATAGACATGGTCCGCGTGTCTCAATCTTTTCCAAAACGAGTGAGTCCAAAGATCCATCAACATGGAGTTTCTTCATGCGTTTTATACCAATATGACTCAAATGGCAGTACCACAAGTATGTGGTACTATCATTACTATCTTATATCTTTTGGCATGAACATGTGTATCACTAGGATCGAGATTCAATAAACCATTCATTTTAGGTGCAAGACCATTGAAGCTATTATTCAAATAAACAGAGTAACCATTATTCTCCTTAAATGAATAACCGTATTGCGATAAACATAATCCAATCATGTCTCTGCTCAACGCAAACACCAAATAACAATTATTTAGATTTAACACCGATCTCGATGGTAGAGGGAGTGTGCGATGTTTGATCACATCAACCTTGGAAACACTTCCAACACTTATCGTCACCTTGCCTTTAGCTAGTCTCCGTTTATTACGTAGTCCTTTTATTTCGAGTTACTAACACTTAGCAACCGAACCAGTATGTAATACCCTGGTGCTACTAGGAGTACTAGTAAAGTACACATTAATATAATGTATACCCAATATACTTCTGTCGACCTTGCCAGCCTTCTCATCTATCCAGTATCTACGGTAGTTCTACTTCAGTGACTGTTCCCCTTATTACAGAAGCACTTAGTCCCGGGTTTGGGTTCAACTTTGGATTTCTTCACTAGAGCAGCAACTGATTTACGATTTCATGAAGTATCCCTTCCTGCCCTTGCCCTTCTTGAAACTAGTGGTTTTACTAACCATCAACAATTTATGCTCCTACTTGATTTCTACTTTCGTGGCGTCAAACGTTGCGAATAGCTCAAGGATCATCATATCTATCCCTGATATGTTATAGTTCATCACGAAGCTCTAGTAGCTTGGTGGCAGTGACTATGGAGAACCATCACTATCTCATCTCGAAGATTAACTCCCAGTCGATTCAAGTGATTGTAGTACTCAGACAATCTGAGCACATGCTCAATGATTGAGCTTTTCTCCCTTAGTTTGCAGGTTAAGAAACTTGTCGGAGGTCTCATACCTCTTGACGTGGGCACGAGCCTGAAATCCCAATTCCAGCTCTTGGAATATCTCATATGTTCTGCGACATTTCAAAAATCTCTTCGGTGCCTCAATTCTAAACCGTTTAACATTACGCACTGAACTATCACCTAGTCATCAAAACGTGTATATCAGATGTTCGCAACATCCACAAACGACGCTCGAGGTTCAGCACACCGAGCGGTGCATTAAGGACATAAGCCTTTTGCGCAGCAATGAGGACAATCCTCAGTTTACAGACCCAGTCCGCATAATTGCTACTATCAACTTTCAACTATATTTTCTCTAGGAACATATCTAAACAGTAGAACTAAAGCGTATGCAACGACATAATTTGTAAAGACCTTTTGACTGTGTTCATGATAATTAAGTTCATCTAATCAAATTATTTAATGAACTACCACTCAGATAGACATCCCTCTAGTTATCTAAGTGATACATGATTCGAGTCAACTAGGCCGTGTCCGATCATCACGCGAGACGGACTAGTCATCATCGGTGAACATCTTCATGTTGATCGTATCTACTATATGACTCATGTCCGACCTTTCGTTCTCTTGTGTTCCGAGGCCATGTCTATACATGCTAGGCTCGTCAAGTCAACCAAGGTGTTTCGCGTGTGTAAATCTGGCTTACACCCGTTGTATGTTAACGTTAGAATCTATCACACCCGATCATCACGTGGTGCTTCGAAACAACGAACTTTCGCAACGGTGCACAATTAGGGGGAACACTTTCTTGAAATTTTAGTGAGGGATCATCTTATTTATGCTACCGTCGTTCTAAGCAAATAAGATGTAAACATGACAAACATCACATGCAAATCATAAAGTGACATGATATGGCCAATATCATCTTGCGCCTTTGATCTCCATCTTGAGGCACGGCATGATCACATTCGTCACCGGCATGACACCATGATCTCCATCATCGTGTCTTCATGAAGTTGTCTCGCCAACTATTACTTCTACTACTATGGCTAACGGTTTGGCAATAAAGTAAAGTAATTACATGGCGTTATTCAATGACACGCAGGTCATACAATAAATTAAGACAACTCTTATGGCTCCTGCCGGTTGTCATACTCATCGACATGCAAGTCGTGATTCCTATTACAAGAACATGATCAATCTCATACATCACATATCATTCATCACATTCTTTTTGGCCATATCACACCACATAGCATACCCTGCAAAAACAAGTTAGACGTCCTCTAATTGTTGTTGCATGTTTTACGTGGCTGCTACGGGTTTCTAGCAAGAATATTTCTTACCTACGCAAAGCCACAAGGTGATATGCCAATTTCTATTTACCCTTCATAAGGACCCTTTTCATCGAATCCGATCCGACTAAAGTGGGAGAGACTGGTACCCGCTAGCCACCTTATGCAACAAGTGCATGTCAGTCGGTGGAACCTGTCTCACGTAAGTGTACGTGTAAGGTCGGTCAGGGCCGCTTCATCCCACAATACCACCAAAACAAGATAGGACTGGTAAGGGTAAGCAAATTGAACAAACCAACGCCCACAACTACTTGTGTTCTACTCGTGCATAGAATCTACGCAATAGACCTAGCTCTGATACCACTGTTGGGGAATGTAATAATAATTAAAAAAATTCCTACATATCACCAAGATCAATCTAGGAGATTCTAGCAACGAGAGAGAGAGGGAGTGCATCTTCATACCCTTGAAGATTGCTAAGCGGAAGCGTTACAAGACCGCGGTTGATGGAGTCGTACTCGCGGCGATTCAAATCGCGGAAGATCCGATCTAGCGCGGAACGGACGGCGCCTTCGCGTTCAACACACGTACAGCCGGGGACGTCTCCTTCTTCTTGATCCAGCAAGGGGAGAGGTAAAGTTGAGGGAGAACTCCGACAACACGACGGTGTGGTGTTGGTGGAGTTCGTGGTTCTCCAGCAGGGCTTCGCCAAGCACTACGGAGGAGGAGGAGATGTATGAGAAGGGAGGGGCTGCGCCAGGGAAGAGGTGCGGCTGCCCTCCCACCCCTCCACTATATATAGGGTCAAGGGGAGAGGGGAGGTGCCCTAGGGTTTCCCCTAGGGGGCGGCGGCCAAGCAGATTGGATCTCCCTAGGGAAAATCCTAGGGAGACTTGCCCCCCAAGCCAAGCTTGGGAGGATTGCCTCCCAAGCCAGGTGGAGGCGCCCCACCTCCCCAAATAACATGGAAAATGGTGTGGGGGGCGCACCACCCCTTAGTGGGCTGGTTTTCCCCTTCCCCTTTGGCCCATGAGGCCCTCCAACACTTGTCGGGGCTCCCGAAACACCTTTCGGTCATGCTGGCCATAGCCTGGTACCCCCGGAACACTTCCGAACTCCAATACCCTTCGTCCAATATATCGATCTTCACTGCCGGACCATTCCGGAACTCCTCATGACATCCGGGATCACATCCGGGACTCCGAACTACCTTCGGTAACCACATACTATTTATCATAACAACTCTAGCGTCACCGAACCTTAAGTGTGTAGACCCTACGGGTTCGGGAACCATGCAGACATGAACGAGACATTCTCTGGCCAATAACCAACAACGGGATCTGGATACCCATGTTGACTCCCACATGTTCCGCGATGATCTCATCGGATGAACCACGATGTCGGGGATTCAACAATCCCGTATATAATTCCCTTTGTCAATCGGTATGTTACTTGCCCGAGATTCGATCGTCGGTATCCCAATACCTCGTTCAATCTAGTTACCGGCAAGTCACTTTACTCGTTCCGTAATGCATGATCCCGTGACTAACTACTTAGTCACATTGAGCTCATTATGATGATGCATTACTGAGTGGGCCCAGAGATACCTCTCCGAGATACGGAGTGACAAATCCCAGTCTCGATTCGTGCCAACCCAACAGGCACTTTCGGAGATACCTGTAGCGCACTTTTATAGCCACCCAGTTATGTTGTGACGTTTGGTACACCCAAAGCATTCCTACGGTATCCGGGAGTTGCACAATCTCATGGTCTAAGGAAATGATACTTGACATTAGAAAAGCTCTAACAAACAAACTACACGATCTTGTGCTATGCTTAGGATTGGGTCTTGTCCATCGCATCATTCTCCTAATGATGTGATCCCGTTATCAACAACATCCAATGTCCATGGTCAGGAAACCATAACCATCTATTGATCAACGAGCTAGTCAACTAGAAGCTCACTAGGGACATGTTATGGTCTATGTATTCACACAGGTATTACGGTTTCCAGTTAATACAATTATAGCATGAACAATAGACAATTATCATGAACAAGGAGAGATAATAATAATCATTTTATTATTGCCTCTAGGGCATATTTCCAACAGCTGAGCGCGGCAACACCACCCTCTACCACTAGAGCTACCAGGGTCCTCAACCGTAAACATGCCACCGTGAAGAGATGATGCCGCATACAACGAACTGTGAGCTCCAAGGCGACGCCTTCAGAAAGGTTACGACACCGTAGTGCCGCCACCGCCTGATCCGAGGATTAGGGTTTCCCCTGGAGCAACACGACAGGCAATGAGGACCATGATGACGGCTTGAAAAAGGGGACGAACTTCGACACCGCCAACCTACCCGAAGGCAGAGCAGGTTTTCACCCCGGCCAACACTCACCGCCCTCGACATACGTACGGATGATGCACCACTGCCGCTGAATGTCACACCCCGGCCACCACGCCGCCCACACGACCGTGGTCTATTCAACAGATAAATGGGTGCATGCACCTGTCGACCTAAAGAAAACAAACTGGGCGCCAATCTGCCAGCAATGGGCCGACCGGATCCAATCACCGACAGTGGTTCGGATCCAATCGGTCGACAGTGGGCCACTGGGGGCCAATCGGCCACCGGTAGGATGGCTGGATCAAATCGGCCAGCAGTAGGCCGACAACGTATTATTTAAAAAAATAATAATTTCAGTGTAATATTTCTGAAATTTAATAAAAAGATGTATTATTTAAAAAAAATTAGCCACGGTTGAGGACCCGGTTGCTCATGTGTAGTGCTAGGGATGGTGTTGCTGCGCTCAACGCCTATGTATCTTGCCTTGGGTATGTGCATGTGTTCTGGTGGCATGCGTCATACCTAGTTATTGGTGATCTTTGCTTTAGATATAAAGCAGGGCGAAAGCCTTTTTGGGAAGTACTCCCTCTGTCCCAAAATATAAGAACATTTTTAACACTACACTAGTGTCAAAAATGTTTTTATATTATGAGACGGAGGGAGTAGTATAGATAGAGATCATGGCCGCTCCAGAGTTGGGCCCTAAGCCGCCGCCCCTCTGGCTTACACACATGCGCTGCAATTCGTCAGGTGACGATTGCGGGAAACCCACGGGGTGAAGCGCCATCACCCTCCGTGTTGGAGTTAGGGAGAAGACAACGTCAAGTGACACCTTCAATTGGGACCATGACACCCACAAGCGTCGGCGTCATCAGAGCTTGCCTTATCCGTAGTTGGCTCGTCGATCGTAGCTTTTTCGCCTAGTCGGCAATAACTCGGCATGTTCCTGCGTAATTAAGTATAAACATTGAAATTCTGCGGAGGCGAGCGATCCAGAGGCACAGCGTCCGCGTTGATAGGGAATTTTGTTGTGGAGTTTATTGACAACTAGCCTGATATATACCACTCCTGGCGGGCCAGCGAGCTCTAGGGTTGACCTCAAGTCAAGTCAATCGCCGTGGCAACGCCGGCAGGCAACGTAACCGATGAGACGTCCAGCCCCGTCCTCAGCTATTTGTCCAGCCGGAGCAAAGATTATTCTTTCTGATCCATTGCGTGCCTCTCGAATTAATTCGTTACGACAGCATCTGTTTGGACGGATTGCTACCTATATCCACTTGCATGCGCATGGAATCTCCAACTCATGGGATCTATCCACTCGCATGCCTCAGCATCGATGCAGGGCTTCACTTTTCGAACAGCTCGGCGAGAGTCCCAATCGGGACATTTTTTTTAGAATTCATGGTGCATAAAAAGAACTAAGAATTTTTAGTTATATCCGGTCCAAAATAAGTGTCGCGGTCCGGAACTAAGGTTAGTTCACATCCAAAATAAGTGTCGCAGTTTGAAACTAAGATCAGTTCGACCTTAGTTCAAAGCTGCGACACTTGTTATGGACCGGAGGGAGTACAGTTTTTTCTTCCAACTATACCATTTCAGACATTTGTAGTGTGCGCATAGAAAAACAGTTCTAAACATTGTAGTACCAATATGTGTTGTTGACCATTTAAAGTTTCAAAGCTTATCAAAGGCACAGATCTCTTTGACCAAATTGCAGTCACTTGGCCTCACCTCATCAAAGGCAGATACATCTTTATTCTTTTATAGAGAAATGGATTCACCATATTCATGCTAATCTATGTTAATGATATCGTGGTCAGAAGCTCATGTCCGAAAGCAGTTGAACCTCTTTTTTCCTTGGGCATTTCTTTAATTGCTTCCCATACTTCCTCCTCCGTAAAAGGCATCTCCAAGATGCTCAAATCAACTTGGCTCATACCAAGGATATCTAAATCAAAATAGCTAGTCCTAACTACTGGAGATTCAATCCTCTCAATAGAATGCTTTCGTAGAGTATTCTCAATGTCCTCTTGAGAACACACCACTGAGTTACCATTGGATAGGATGTTATGAAGAAAAAGAGAAAATGTAATCCCAGTATGACGAATCACCTTTTTTTTAACTCTCCAGGATTCACATCCAAAATCTTTGGCTTGCTCGAAATGAAGTGAATAAAAGTGCTCGAATAAGTGATCCACGAGGCGTCCGTGACAAGGGTAGTCAACCTTGTTGAGGAGTGGCAAGCTATGCACGATGACTAGAGGATGAACACACCGAGGCAGGTCTAGAAGAAGCGATGGCACTGGCGGCAAAGAGGTTGATTAATCAAATGTGGATGGAGCAATGGCAAGATCTTAGGACAAAGGCGGCGGTGTTGGGTCTTTAAGGATCGTCATGGGGCATTCCTGGATAGGGTGTCCTATTTTATCCCATTGATTACCGATTCCATGTTGGCGGAGCTCTTGGCATGTTCTCGTGCGACTCATCTCTAAACATTCAGAAGCAGTGGCCGGAAAACCGACAAGAAAGATGTTGCGAGCAAGCTCCACGAGGAGGAGAAGAACATGTCCGTCTATGGTTCAATAGTTGAGGAATTTAAAGGGATTTTCTAGACTTGATGGGTATTTAGGGTTAGTTGGTCGAGACTACCGGCGAATTGTGTCGCGCATGCCCTAGGTAAGAAAGGTTATTGTATGGAACTATGCAAGACATGGTTGCAGCACCCCTTCCACAAACAATTATGAAAAAATGCAAGTCGGCTATATCATATAAAATTATGAGTGTGGCTAGGGCTCAGTCCTAAAGTGACTTAACATGTAAGAAAAAAAATACATGGATCTCAATGTAAGACCTCACGAATATAGCATCGACTGAGATTTAGCAAGACTGTAAAATTATCTAATGATGCTCAAACATTTACTCATATATGTATGGGAAACGCTTCTTAGCAGACGTCTGACAAGATCAATTCATCAGACCAGCTGTGGGTCGTCGATTCCTTTTCAACTCACGGCGTAGATTGCTTTCCAAAATCCATCGATTCATGCATAACTCGTCCCGGTTTTCCTGCCGCCTCCACCCCGTAATCTCTCCCGAATCAAACTCACCTGCCTGAATTAAACTCATCTGCCCCAAGACCCCCACATTCTTGTCATCTCGTGTCCATCGCCAGGCTCCTCCCGAATCCGCTCCATCGCCAACCTCACCAATCCCCTCGCTATCCAAGATCTCTCCTCCATGAATCGACC
>NC_041386.1:737250186-737261690 GCF_002162155.2 Triticum dicoccoides | reverse complement strand
CGTGTGTTGTCACGTCCGGTGGCTGCTCGCAACCCCATCTGGGGCGAGCTCACAACCCTAGTATCAATTATGTTGTGGTAGTGCAAAATGGATGCATCAAATATTCATGATTCGTAAGCACCATAGATATGTTTGCTTAATGTAGTTTGCTTCAATTAGTAGAACCATTTTTTCTCTTTCTTTTCATGTTGATGTTTAATATCAAATTCTCCAAAGCATTATTTTCAACACTATCTCCATGCTTCCTACATTTTTCATACAAGTATATTCTTTCCATATATCCTTATTTCCCCCAATTTTGAACTTTCCTGCTTCTATACGGTACTACTTATGTTGACATAGCCTAACTTGTATGCTTCCAAATGTCATTTCATCTGCATCCTACATGTGTTTCTGCAGTCCACATAGTATGCATCAGTACAATCAGGCTTTACTTTTTTTGTTTGTTATTTAACAATGCCCCGTTGCTTCCTATATCTCTCATATATATGTTTCACATGCTTCTAGTTAGTATATTCCACATTATATTTTTCTCCAATGGCCACAGTTAGACTGCTAAGCTATTGTGTTACTTCTTATGGCATGCTTCCACACTGTACTTCTTTTTTCATTCTTGGATTTTGTTACAATCTATTTATTCCATGGATCATGCAAGCTGCCATTTCTTTGAAAACATAATTCATTTTCATTAGAAGCAAATTTTGATTGTGAAGTGCTTCCATCTATTTCAGCAATGCCCTAAAGTTGCATCATGCTTCGATTCAATGGTTTAATTATTTAGGATCATAATTTTGCTTCAACCACTTCCAAATATGCTTCAGTCTTTCTTGCAATTTTATTTCCAACTACCGTACCTCCATTGCTTTGTATGCATTTTATGCTTCTACTGTATAAGCATTTTGTTGCTCACAATGTTATACATTCTTCCTTTACCATATCATGGTACATATGGTAATTAATTCATGTTGCTACCATTTCCAATGTGTGCTTTTTTTTTCTCATATGTGTTGCACATAGCCTCGTATTGCCATCCGTTTCACATATTTTGCGCAATTTTCATTGTTTCACGCATATGTTTTCTTGCTTTCCAATTCTAACTTCAACTGATGTACGTGCGTCCTTTAATTCTCATGGATCCTATGTTTTGACAATGAGAGTCAGATTGTTGTCCACATATCCACCGTATGCAATTATGCTTCACTATTTATTATAGGTGTACCCGTTTTGGCAAAATTTTGCATCAACTACTACCATTGTATGCTTCTTATTGTACAAAGGTTTTCCCTTAACCACGTATGATTCAAGCACTATGAGCAAAGCTTCTTCCAACAAAATTTTATTTACTAACATTTCGCTCTCATAATGGATTCCACTGCAAAATGTGTTCTTTCTTGTTTCAGAAATTTTTCTACTTGTATAAATTTTCTCGCACTAGACTTCAGTTATGCTCCTTGTTTCTACGGTGCCAAGGAGGATATGTTGATGCGAACAAGACCTGACACTACTATGCACCAACGACTACTGTGTTGGATAAAAAGAGCTTGCGTAGTGTGTACTGCTTATTATTGGTTAGCCCATTTAGCATGCGCTCGGCTAGGCGGATGTCGAAATAGTGTCATTTGTAATATTGTTCCATTCTTGTTAAATAAAAGAGTTGTAAAATATCAGTCATACAAAAGTGGATTTGTTTTAATTCTTCATGCTTGTTCTCCTTCCACGTGTTTTTTTGCTATTACTATATACCATGTTACATCACACTGCAAAAGGAAGCTTCTAAAGCACTTACAATTGTGTTGTAGAACCGAAAATTTGTTTCCTACTAGGAATGGTTTGTTCCCATTACACAAAATAATGATGCTTCCGTGGGTCAAGAAGAATGCTTCTGTGCTACAAAATCACGTTGCCATCTATATAGGAACACATCTTACAAAATGTTGTACTTAATTGCCGGATTTAATTATGAGAAATAATCGCACTTTCCCTAAATTGTTTCTGTAAAGAATGGGATTTGATGCCATTTCCAAAATGATACTTCCGCGCATAAAAAAGAATGCTTCCATGGTTAAAAATCATCTTACCATTGGTATGGAAACACATTAAAAACAACATATTTAATTGCTGGACTTAATTGTGAGAAATAATCTCACTTTTTATATTATGTTATCACTTTTATATGCTTTTTCTACCACTATATTATATTTCTGGACGTAAACCTATTAATTTCATGCCCATTGCGAGTTCCTATTTCTTGCGGTGATCTTGTCCAGTGAAAAAAAAGGATGAAGGCATGTATTATATTGTTGCTACTAAGAATAAAATGATGTGGTTTCCTCCTATGTACATTATGTCATCTTGCTTATTGTGTTACTCTGTTTCTTGCAAACTTAATACTTTGAGATGCATGCTGGATGGCGATCTAGGGGTGGAGTAATAGTAGTAGATGTCAGTAAGTTTAATGCTCTACTTATCACGGACGTAATGCCTATGTAAGATTATGACATGAATGATCATAGTTATGCATTGCCACTATTATGTCAATTCCCGACATTAATTTGTTACCATGACATTACCTTCTTTCGAGAGAGATGCCATTACTGAACCTATGGCCCCTGGGTCTATTCTCCATTAATACAAAAGCTCCTACAAATTACTCTTTTACCTTCTTGCCGCTTTGCTCTATCACTATTTTCTTTTAATCTTGTAACTAGTAAGAACAAGGGGATTGACAACCTCCTTGCTACTGTTGGGTGAGAGCAATTTTATTTTTTTGTGTGCAACTGCTGCTAACGTTGTTAGCTTGGTGACTCCTATTGGTTCAATAAACCTTGTTTCTGAACTGAGGAAAATACTTTCTGCTGCCGTGCAACATCAACTTTCCTATTCGGGAAATCCAACAACAAGCATCAACAAATGTCTGGAGCTACAAAAGATGGTGATGTGTGGGGTACCTGTCCTTAGGTCAATTTTTAGGTTTGACCAAGTCTGTAAAAACATAAATCAACATATGCAATACCAAATTAATTCCGTAGACTCATCATAATATATGTTTTCGAGTCTTTGGGAAATTTACTTTACATGGCCACATATGTCACTGATGTCATGCACGTCACCACCACAGTGGGTGATGGCGACAAAAGAGTCGTTAGGTGTGTGGATGCGCAGCCTGACTGTACGAGGCATAGGTGTGGTCAGTTCTCGAGAAGCAACGTGCGACGACATGGACCCGGCTCCAATCCAAAGCAGTGCCATGGATCTGGGGACAAAATTACTGTTATGACCTATGTGGCTAACAAAATCCCGATTTGACCTCGTTTGGAAAAAAATTCGTTTCTGACCTTTTTAGGAGACGCCAACATCCCTGGCGTCTGGGTTGCGAAGCAGACGCCACGGATCCTGGCGTCTGGCCCCTGGCCCGCACTGCCCGCCTGCCCGTTGACCTGCTGACGTGGCAAAGGGGCCAGACGCCAAGGACCCTGGCGTTTGGCCCCGGTAACTGGATAACCCCACGGGAGAGTGTGTGGGACCCACCCCACACACTTTCCCCAATCCACAACTCGAGCTTGAAGAAGACTTCGAGCTGATGAGGATACTCCGGACTATGGAATTGTGTGTTCCATGTCTTCTTTCTACCTTTCTTGCCTGGTGTCTTAGCTATGGCTTTGCCTTTCCTAGATGGTTGTGGAGCATTGCCTTGTGTCGGTTGTGTAACCTGTGATGGTTGTGGAGCATCAACATCATACTCATGATCCTCTTCATGTGTTGCATCATACTCATGCTCCTCATGATGTGTTGGCTCCTCTTGATGTGATGGCTCCTCTTCATGGAACTCCTCCTCCATGTCCTCATCGTTCTGTAGATAACGCTGTCTATTAGCCGTGGCGGCGCGGCTACTACGTGCATACACGTCACTGGACTGAGCACCATGGCAAGAAAGCATTGCTGCCATCTTATGAAACCGCTTCTTGAACTTCTGCAATAAGACAAAATATTGATATGAGATGCACATAAATAATCCGCGAAAAGAAACTTTTATAATATATTGATCACACCTCCATCGTGCTCCTAAGAGTCCTCTCAGATAATGCACCACCAGGTGGTGACTCAGTGCAACATTGGCATCGTTGACGCACAGAAGCAACTCTCTGCCCTGCAATTCATGAACACACCAAACTTATGTATTTGAAAGAAGACAACATGATGCAAGTATGTTAGAAAAGGTCAAACAGACTACCATTCCATCATGCATTGGTGCATAGTCAACGTGAGCCCCTCTGGTGTCTCTCACAGCCGTGTTGAAGGTTTGATAACCTTGTGCAGTCTCCGGGTCTTCAGACACCAACTCCGACCAATCCTCGTGAGTCCAACCAGGCTTTAGCTTTAACCGGTAACGATCCGCATACCACACTTGATACTTCTGATATGCTGACTGATTGTGAGGTCTATTCTCTGATTGCACTAACGTATCTCTTTGATTCCAAATTTCTATCCACGCACGGTGTTTGTTTGCCCAATCTGATATATCCTGATTGTTCCTTCGATCAAACCTACAAATGATGCACGGGACAAAGCATTAGCAAACATAGACTTATTCAATGCTCTACTACATACTCAAGGCATGCTTGCTCACCGATGCAGAGATAGCGTTTCCTCCTTGCTCTCCTCAATTGGAATACCTTGTCTTCTTCCAAATTGTCTTGCCACACGGTCTACAAAGTGCCACTCGACTGCGAAGAAGCATATCATTGGGCACCTCGCCCGCCAAAGATGGCTATCACGCGTGCACATCTCATTAAGATCAAAGCCACGATCTTCCACATAAGGCAACCAATGTACCTGCAAAACAAAGAGATACATTGTTAGATACAAGTTTCATTCTTGACTAGATTTGGTCTCATCGAACTTCTCTATACCTGCTCAGCAGTCAAGGTGTCCAGCTCATTCATATAGCACTTGTATCGCACATGCGAGCTTCCTGTGTACACTATCACTTGTTCCCAATAGTAAGCAAGCGTAAGGCGCCGATATGGATCATCATCATGCACCCCGTCATGATTACCCCGTGGGTTTGGCATGTTGGGGTTCTTGAAATCGGGCCGGCCAACCGGGATCCGCTCCCACATCCACACGGATAGGCTCCAAACAAACCCAGCCAATGAGGATGTATCTCCCTTCCTGCGACACGCCAAGTCAAGCTGCAATCAAGCAGACATGTTAGATATGGAAGCGCATGACAAATGCAAGATAAATGGTTGCAAATATCTCTTACCTGACGATACAAATATGCCAGTGCGGCCAAACCCCAGCTATACTGGGTATCCCAGTTATTGAGTAGCTCTAGAAACATCCAGAGGGCTGAGTTCCCGGTTGCATCAGAGAAGACTACCTTTGTTAGTACATACCAAAGATAAGCCCGCGCGTACTGCTGCACAACCACGTCATTCGCACCCTGAGGGCATGGATTGGTGTTTCCTCTAACCAGTTTTAGCCAAGATGCCTCACTCTCGCGGTATCGGCCTTGCCTTCCTAAGGACCGTCAGGCTGAACACCAATTAAATTGCCAGTCCGTTCTCGCCAATTACCGACGCTGACGCGACCGGTAACAGCTTGTCCATTGATAGGAAGGCCGCTTATCATAGCCATGTCCTGTAGGATCATCGTCATCTCCCCACATGAAAGGTGGAACGAGTGAGTCTCCGGCCTCCAACGATCCACAAGTGCGGTCAGCGCCGCGTGGTTCACCGGCGGAGCGCGTCGCTTAAACTGCAACACGAATGGGAGAAGACCCAATCTCCGAACGTAAGGCTCGTACCGCGGGTCGTAAGTAAAGTCATCAGCGGAATGACCCCTCATGCGCATAGCAACTACAAGCTACAAATAAAGTGATGTTTTAATCAATAAAAGAACACAAATGAGAAACAACGAAAATTGATAAGTCTAGCTTTTTACATCTCCCTTCTCAATGGCATGAGCACAATGCTCCTTATCCCACTCATCGATTAATCCATCATACCAAGGTCCATCATCATCCGCCATCCTAAAAAAAATCACAAACATCTATGAATACATGAACAATATCAAACAATACTATTTCCTTCTTCAAGTTATGCCATATAAAAACACCATTCTTCTCACACATAACCACATCATTTCTTTCTTCTACATATGCACACACATCATCTAGAGTACCAAATTTCACCATCAAATAAAATTCATAATCATCATCGGCCATTCTATTGAACAAATCATGGCACACACAATCATCAAATTTCATCATCTCTTTTGCAAAAAAAACTTTGCCATCTATATATTCAACTATATTGTCATACCACTTCACACATATAATATTTTTTCTAAATATATTTGCTTGCCAAAGTAGTCCTTTCAGATTCAAACAAATATTATGCCATCTATATATTCAACATATAGCTAATTTACTAGCACATGCATACATCATCTTCTCAAATATACGCACATCATCTTTCAATCAAATAAAATTCTCAAACAATATGGTGTCACATAACCATATGCAACATCTCTCTCTCCCTTAAAACACTCATATTCAAAACATATGCAAATACATAACATCTAATTTATACAACCCAATCTGTGGAACAAATCATGTCACATACAACCATCAATTTCAACATCTCTTTTGCAAAAAAAAAGCCAATAGGATAATCTACATATGAACCAAACAATTTCAAATTGCATACATATTCAACAACACATCAGCTACTATCTACAAATCAACTATACCATCTAACAACTACACAAAATTTACTAAAACAAA
The DNA here is from genome assembly GCF_002162155.2 of Triticum dicoccoides. NCBI lineage: Eukaryota > Viridiplantae > Streptophyta > Magnoliopsida > Poales > Poaceae > Triticum > Triticum dicoccoides. Next base: position 737,254,900 of record NC_041386.1, on the reverse strand, counting down.
AACAACAAGCACTCATCTAACATCTCCCAATGATGAATAATGCAACCAAAAAGAGATATTCTAATCAAAACAAATTGGAGGGAATGTGGGAGAATACCTCAAGGATGCTTGGGGGCCTCAGATCCACAAATTTGGGTGGAGGATGGAGTAGATCAAGGAGGGATTTGGTGTGAGGGAGAAGAGGGGCGAGAGAAAGTAGCCTCTATTCTTGCGTTCGGCCGCCACCAGGGAGAGGTTGGGGATGGGTGGGCTGGCCCCGCGCGTGGTGTAAACCTACCAGGGCCAGACGCCAGGGTCCTTGGCGTCTGGCCCCTTTGCCACGTCAGCGGGTCAACGGGCAGGCGGGCAGTGCGGGCCAGGGGCCAGACGCCAGGGTTCGTGGCGTCTGCTTCGCAACCCAGACGCCAGGGATGTTGGCGTCACCCAAAGAGGTCAGAAACGGATTTTTTTACAAAGCGAGGTCAAATCGGGATTTTGTTAGCCTTTTAGGTCATAACAGTAATTTTGTCCTGGATCTGACTCCGACACGGTTGTGTCGGCGATGGTGGTGTGCGACAGTGGCAGCTACAGCTGTCAGGATCTACCTTTTTCTTATGGACACGCAAGTATTGGTGGTGGCGGCCCCCATGATTTATGTGTGTAGGTTATGACGGGGACGCCCAACAACCCCAGCGCGGCGCATGCTAGATCTGGTAGTGTAGCCCTGCTTGGGGGCCTTATATATCCTGTCAGTGGGGCCATAGTGGAGAACATGGGGTGAAGGCTATGGCGACATGGTCAAAGGATCCGAGAGGTAGCCACAATGACGGCAAAATGCGAGGTGTATGCAATGGCAACCAAATCTGAAGACCAACTATGTCTATGTGTCCCTCTCTTTGTCAACGGCGGTGACTGATGGAGGCACAATAGTGATTGTTGGAGGACGGCAAGGGCCTCAACCCGCACCTGACATCTTTTCCTACTGTGTGTGTCGGCCTTGGGTTCTCTGCACCAAGATCTGCCAGTGATCGATTGGATTGACAACATTGTTATTTTTCGGTGAAAACCCATGATCTACTATCTTTCTATATCAAGCAATGTCGGTGTGCGAGCGTCGTGGCCTTGTTGAAGGTGTTGGCTCAAAGCTTGGCTTCTGGGATGAAAATCCCATGGTCGAGAATTGGTTGAACTCGTCAACATCGGCTCACCTACAATGATCCCTCTTGAATGCTTTTCCTAGGAGTAGCATATTTTTGCTTAATCCAGTCATGTTCCATAGCATTTCTGATAGGATTGTGAAGATACGACCCTGAGGCAATGTCAATTTTGGATGACCTTGGGTTTTACTATTTTTTTGCTTAAGCCAATTCGTTTGGCATCAACGCTAGATTTTTTTTCTGGCACTATTGAATAAATAAATAATAATATATGGTTGCGTGCATCTATTCATGCAGAGGCTGGTGGAACAATCTCCTTTAAAAAAATCATAATATTTACTTTCGTACTACATATGTTTCATATTATACAAGTTAATTGCCACATGTTTCAATATACATGGTCAAATATAGAGAAATTTTTAGCTAGGGGAAAACTTGAACTTAAAATAATTTGAAACATAGGGATATATTAGTTAAGCTTGTGTGGCTAGTGGTGTAGAGACGACAAAACGAGTGTCAAAAGCTTAAAGGCTTAACATCTCTAAGAATCCATTTTGTTGTAGTACGGCTTCAGTTCTACAAATCAAATAACCGAAATAGGAGAAGCTTCTAAGGGTTCTAATCCTCCATAATTCCTATGAAAAATCATTTGGCCTTTTGGTTTATGCGTTTTTTCTTTTCAAACTGCTTCCCACTATTATTTAACGTGCTCCATTCCTTTTACACCAAACCGACGAATAGTGTCAATAAGGAGAAAATATATTATTGTATGTTTCTCATTTCATTTTTTCTACGAACCAAAGAGCGACTACGAAAAGAAAGATGGACAATCAATGTTTTGGGATAAGGATCTTCTGATGATTATTAAAGTTTGCATTGATTAGGCATGTCATTCCATGTCTTCCAATCGGCCATCTAAGGCTTTAGCATCTTATTATTGTTCAAATATGTCAATTTAAATCTTGTGCATGTGATTTGGTTTCGTTGGTTGTGTGCATGTTATTAAGATACCAGGAATTAATTGTTTGCGGTCATATCTCCTTGATTGAACATTTGAGTCAATAAATTTTTCTTTATCATAAATAGAGACGCCTCCTCGCTCCCTCCCATGAAACCCAAGGAGCTAGGGCAAGGCACCAATCTACTTCCTCCCCAGCAAGATCACAGGCTTCATCTCTTCTCGTCTACTGCTTCGGCAACAAACACAGCGGGAGGGGGTCCCTACTATTTTATGGTCATTGGTGGTCAGGTGGGGTTTTATTTTAGGTTTTGGTCCCCGACCATAGGTGGTGAGGCGATAGCACCATCATCAGTATGGAATAATTCATCTCCGCTTCGTCCTTGTTCTGATGGTGCTTCTTGGCTTTCTTGTGCGGTGTGTGGAGGGTGCAGGGTCTCCAGATCTGGTTGTCTGGGTGGGTTTTTTCTCTATGGGTTTATGTCAGTGGCTCTTTCATGCATAATGAGCAGATGGTGTGGTTGTGTGATTTTCTCCTCCGGCTCCAGTTCCAGCTGGCAAAGGTTGTCCAGCTTCGGTCTCGCCATGGTGTGTGTGCGAATTGTGGTTCCTAACTCCGCCTGACCGGACCTAGGGTGTTACATGGTCCCTCTGTAATGTCATCTTCTTTGAGACGGTGATTTTCTAAGTAGATCGCGGTTGCCGACATCTTCTGGTCTACATTGATGACTTCCCCGATGCCGATTCTAACAAACTCTTGGGTTTCAACAATTTTGTTCCATCGAGACAGAGGTCCGGAGGGGAGAATGTTCTTTGCTCATGAGGCAGCGCCGGTGGTTCTAGGAGGAAACACGAAAGTTGTGGCTAAACCTAGACACAATCCATCCCCTTATCTAGCCACCCATTTTCTACATTCTAATCCATGTAGGCACTTCTCTATTTTTGGTTTCTCCCAACAAATTAACGCATGAACTTCAAACTTTGCATGACAATAAAACAATACGCTATAAGGAAAACCTTTCAGATCTTTCGTGCATCAGACATACTTAGAATAATATTCATTACTAAAAAAACCGTGTTATACATATACTAGACCAAAAAATCCAAAAGTTTTTTCGCACATTGTATTTCTAAAGTTCCGTTAACCTACCAAGTTTGAAGTACATATGCTATTTCATTTGGGAGAAACAAAAAAGATACACTTTCATGTAGTAAGTTACTTGGCCAGCACAGATCTCAAAGCCATGTTGGAGGCAAGGATAAGGGGTACAATGCACTTGGTCTTTGAAAAAATTACTCTTGAAGGAAATAAAACTTCAACATCCCCAAAGATTTAGATGTATTTATTAAAGGACTATGATAACGTCCAAACGTTCTGCTTACATGGACAGATCCGAACGACCCTCCGCACGCACGATCGTTAATCCCTCGTGATCGCTAAACCCACCCGGCCACCGATCCACGTTTCTGCTTTTCTTCACGATCGCTAATCCCACCAGCCCCCCCGCTCGATCGCCACCAGCGCACGTTTCTGTTTTTTTTCACGATCGCTAATCCCACCAGCACCACGCTTGTTCGCTAATCCCACCAGCGCACATTCTCTGCTTTTTTTCCCTCATCTAGTTTCTTCTCTTTGAAAAAAAAATCCGTACAAAGAAGGGTTGAACCTAAAGACCTCTCCTTTCAAGGCTATCTCTGCTAACCAACTGGACTAACGAATCATTTATGGATGTTTATCGATTGACATCTAATTTGTATACATATAACTATGTTTGAATTAACTGAAGCAAAACTGCTTATGCTAGATATATCAGCCTACTCGTGCTAGATTTATCAGGTAATTCACACGGAATTTACCAGGCTACTCATGCTAAACATGTTAGGTTGTTAAATGTTAATGTCCAAGATACCATGATTTTTGAACGTAAGTTATCAGGTCTGTTGTTTATGTTCCAACAACCCTTCTCCCTCTAGTCAATGTTACCATAGTGCTTGTGTGTAACTTACCAGATCCCAGGTACATAAAAAATACCATGCTATTTACACAAAAATTATGAGGTATGTTTCAACGCTTCTTTCCCTCCCCGAAGGTCAAAATTACCATGGTATTATATACATAAATTAACATGGTTGTGGTGCATTAATGATCATCTATTTACACATAAGCTATCAGGGGGTATTTTCAACAAATGTTTTTCCCGTGTCAAAGTTACCGGGGTGTTTGTACGTAAATTATGGTGCTACTAACACAAAAGTTACTGGGGGTATGTTTTCATCAACTTTTTCCTCTCGAGTCAAAAAGTTATCATGTTGTTTGTATATAGGTTATCAGCTTCGATGTGTGTAAATTATCATGTCATCTACACGGATGTTATCGGAGGGGGGGGGGGTATGTTTTCAACAACTTCTTTTCCTCCCGGGTCTAAAGTTACCGCGGTGTTTGTATGTAAGTTATCATCTCTGGAGTGCATATATTATCATGCCGTTTGCACATAAGTTATCGGGAGGAGCGAGGATGTTTTCATCAACTCCCCCCTCCCTTCTGGGTCAAAGTTACCGTGATGTTTATACGTAAGTTATCAGGTATGCGGTTTATACATTACCACATTATTCATGCATA
>NC_041386.1:737216118-737249812 GCF_002162155.2 Triticum dicoccoides | reverse complement strand
TCAAAAGTTATCGTGGTGTTTGTACATAGGTTACCGTCTCTGTTGTGTGTAAACTATCATGCTATTTAGACAAAGTGGTCAGGCATCCAATAGCTTTTTCCCTGGGTTAAAGGTTACTGCGGTGTTTGTACATAGGTTACGATATCAGTTGTGGTATATTACCGTGAAATTTACATAGAAGTTGTTGGGGATATATTTTCAAACAACCTTTTCCTCATTGGTCGAAGTTACCACGGCGTTGGTGTTTGTATTCAAGCAATCATCTCCGCGGTTCTTAAATCATCATGCTATTTACACATAATTTACTGGAATTATACTTTCAGTAACTTTTTTCACTAGGTCAAAAAAAGTTACAACGGTGTTTGCACCTAAGCTATCAGGTCCGTGATGCTTAAATTATCATGTTAATTACATAGAAACTACCATTCAAATTAATAACATCCAAAATACAAAAAATTACTCAAACTACTTCTAATTCTGGCATGATAGCCACCTCTTAGACACTCGTCGGTTTTGAACCATCATGGGCCTCATCCAAGAAGAATGCTGCAATAGTGATCAATGCCCTCACATGATCATTAATTTCCTATTGCCCAAGTTGGTTATAGAGATGAGTGACTTGCGCTGCCAGATATGGGATCGTGGGTTCGATCCTTCCTCTCGCAAAATTATTTTTCTTGACAATTGTTTTTTAGTGGGATCACACGAAAAATAAATTTTGAGCGGGACATGCGGGCCTCATGACAAGACCTATGCAACTAGATCCCATGTTGATATATTCTAATGACCTTTTTTCGTGCAAATAGTTACTGGCCTGGGCTAAATAAGTTATCAGCTCTCATGTGTGCATATTATGATGCTATTTACACATGAGTTACCGTGGTACGTTTTCAACTTCTTTTTCGGGGACAAAGTTACCGCGGTGTTTGGACGTGAGTTACCATGCCCTTGATCCGTATATTACCATGTTATTTACAAATAAGTTATCGAGGGTATGTTTTCAAACAACTCCATCCCCCGCGATCAATGTTACCATGGTGTTTGTACGTGAGTTAACAAATCTACGGTGCATATACTACCGTGGTATCTACACGGAAGTTATCACGAGGGGGGTATGTATTCAAACAACTTCCTCCCCTTCCTCCCACGCCCGGGTCAATGTTATCATGGATGCTTGTGCGTGCGTTATCACATATATGTTGCATAGTGTGTCATGCTAATTATACGAAAGTTACCGGAAGTATGTTTTGAAACAACCCACCCTGGGGCAAAGTTACCATGGTGTTTGTGCGCGAGTTATCAGCAATGTTCTGCGTATGTTGTTATTTATAGAACATTTACCATGGGGATGTTTTGAACAATTTTTTCCCCAATCAAAAGTTACCATGGCGTTTGTGTGAAAGTCAAGTATGAGATTCGTATATTACCATGCTATTTACATATAAGTTATACAAGCATGATTTCAACAACCTTTTACCTGGATTTAAAAGTTACCATGGTGTTTGTACCCGGGTGACGGTGTCCTGGATAAGGGGGCACTAACCCAGTCGACCCTTGATCCTTAGGTTGGGCCGACGGGCCCTATTTCGTGATCAAGATGGACTCCACCAGAGGTCGTACGCAGGAGGCGTAATCAATACTGCCTCCCCCAAAGACTTGACTTGACGTATACTTCAAAATATCTACCGCCGCCTAGCTCCTAGCTACCAACCTTGTAACCCTAGATACTCTCCCTGGCATGTATATAAGCCATGGGGTTTAGCCTGTAGATGGGACATCAACACAAAATCATTCACCTAGCCCTAGAGTTAGACTATACATTACGATCTCGAGGTAGATCAACTCTGTACTTGATACAACTTCATCAATATAAACAAGAGTAGGACGTAGGGTTTTACCTCCATCAAGAGGGCCCGAACTTGGGTAAACATCGTCTCCTTAGTTCTAGTTACCCTCAATCGATTATCCACAGCTCGGGACCCCCAGTTTTGACACCGACACCGGGTTATGAGGTCTACGGTGCATATATTACCATGTTATTTCCACATAAGTTATCGGGAGGGGGAGGGGTATGGTTTCAACAAGTATTTTTTCTCCGGGTTAAAGTTATCGCGGTATTTGTGCATAAGTTAACACATCCGCGGTGGGTATATTATCATGCTTTTGAGCCAGTAGTTTTCAGGAGTATGGTTTTGACAAAAAAATCTTGGGGTCAAAGTTACCACGGCCTTTGTGCATAAGTTACCATGCCCGCAGTGTGTGTATTACCATAAAATTTAGGCAGAAGTTACCGGGGTTATATTTCCCACAAGTTTTTCACCCGGTTCAAAAATTAAACACGGTGTTTGTATGTGAATTATCAACTCTGCCGTGGGTATATTACCAAGCTATTTACACAAAAGTTATTGGGAGCATGTTTTCAACAACCTTTTTCGTGAGTCAAAAGTTACCGCGGGTTTTTGTATGTGAGTTATCAGCTTCACGGTTCATATATTATCATGTTGTTTACACAAAATCTCCCAGGGTATGTTTTCAACAAAAGTTACCAGTGGTATTTTTTCCAACAACTCCTCCTCCCCCTTCTCAAAGTTATTGCGATATTTGTACCTAGTTTATCAGGTTTGCAATGTGTTTATTAACATCATATTTATACAAAAGTTGTTGGGACAATTGTTTTCCCAGGTAAAAAGTTACCATAGTGTTCATACCTGAATTATCAGGTCTGTGGTATGTATATTACCGTGCTATTTTAAACAAAAGTTAACGAGTGCCTACCAACGACTCCATTTTGACCTGATAAACAAAGCACCAACTCAAGTCCTTCATGGTGTTCAGCAAAAGTGGTGCTCATCTCATTCAGTCATGGCGTCCTCCACTGGACACATAAAACAAGTCAGAGTTTCACAAAGCAAAAAACCATATCAGGATATTATGGGCTTGGTAACGGCAACATGTGTGGTTGGTGATGACGGCCGCCGACGACGCATGATGGTCGAGGACGATGGTGACGGTCTCCGCGGTTGGTTAGGACACCGACCAGTGGCGATGTGTCGTGGTCGGAGATGAAGGTCTCCGCGGTTAGTTTGGATGGCGGTGACTTGTGTGGTTGGGGACAGCCACTGGCAATGATGTGTCATGGTCGGGGACACCATGAAGAAAATAGCTTTTGTACGAATGTGTTTGTTTTCGAACCGGGCATGACCCCTTTACATTGCAAGTGAACAGAAATACAAAGTTCCGGGAAAACAACAGGAGAAAGGGGAAAGATGTGCAGCGAGTCCGGGCATTGCCAGGAAACCCACTGCGTTCGCCCGATATCGAAACGAACGCCATGGGGCGAAAACCTGACAACACTATAACCCCACAACCTGAAATACTACAGTATATTACAGCAAAAGCTCAACACATGAGCCAAATATGAAACGGGGAGCAACAGGAAACGCCAGCGGCAACTCTAAATGCAGGCGAGATTGTAAGATCATTCTCCCTCGATTGGCCTCCTCGCTGCCTCGCACATCTTCATCATGCTCATAGTGCTAGACCTGACCATGTCCGCCCCGCTGCGCATCTCCTTGACTCCATCGCCTTGCTGAAGACCTGCCCAATACATCAAAAAGGAACACATGGAGAACACAATCTCAAACGGCGTCTTGATCTGCTTTTTTTCAAACGTGGCTCGATTTTGAGCCAGCCAAATAGCCCAGCAAACAGCCGCAAGGCCGACAGTATAGTATTTCTTCCCATAGGGAAGGAAAGTGTGACACCAGGAGAAGTATTGCCAGTAACTATTAGGACAGAGATCAGTCCCTAGTGCCATCCCAACACAACGCCAGACCACTTTAGCCACAGGGTAGGTGAAAAACAAATGCCAGGAAGACTCAATATTGTCACAAAAGGAACATTTAGGATCCCCAGGCCATTTCCTCTCTTTCATAACTTGCCTAGTCAGAACAGCATCCTGAGATAGCTGCCACAGGAAAATTTTGATTTTGAGGGGGCTCTTGGCCTTCCAAACCCATCAATAGTGGCAGCCACTAAGGGGGTTTTCTAGCCATTTGTACATAGATTTGGTAGAAAATCTACCATTTCCATTGAGCCCCCAGTACACTTGATCCCCCTACTCCCAACTGAATACTGTCAATATAACTTCTCATATCTTCCCATTGTCTCTGAAGATCAGGGGCCAGCCTCCTTCTAAAGAAGGTGTTGGGAGTCACAGATTTGACATTTGCAACAGTACAGTCCTGCTCAGTGCAAATGTCAAACAACAGGGGATAACAGTCCTGGAACGGCCTATGCCCATTGATGGAATCTTTCCACACTCTAGTTATCTCTCCCGAATTAGTCTTGATTTTCCTACCAGCCATATACAGGGTCTTAACTTTCAGAAGGGCTTTCCAGCAAGGAGAGTCATTAAACCTGGATTCAACCATAGCCACAGATCTATTTCTCAAGTATCGAGCATGCACAATTTGCTGCCAAAGGCCATTTTGGGTCTCAAGTTTCCACCACCATTTGACCATCAAGCTAATGTTTTGTTTACGAAGATCTTTAACTCCCATGCCACCTTTATCTCGAGATCTACATATTCTGCCCCATTTAACCAAATGATATCTCCTTTTCTTGTTACAGCCTTGCCAAAAGAATTTCCTTCTATGTTTATCAAGCTTTTCAATGAAAGTTTTGCTCATAAGCCACATAGACATATGATACAGGGATATTTGGGTGACAACTGAATCCAACAAAGTCAGTCTGCCCCCCATGGATGCAGCATTACCGATCCAAGCCTCAAATATTTTAAGGTACTTGGCCACTATGAACTCCCAGTCAGAATCTCTAAGGGTGGAATAACTAACAGGCATACCGAGGTACTTGATGGGGAAGCTACCCACGTCATAGTTAAACAACTCAGCATAGTATTTCAGTGTGCTCTCATCGCCTCCCACAGTGAAAATCTCGCTTTTCTGATAGTTCACTTTAAGTCCAGACATAAGTTCGAAGATGTACAGCAGTAACTTCAGGTTTACTGCCTTATCAACATCGTGTTCCAGGCAGATAATAGTGTCGTCAGCATATTGGAGTACCGCAACTCCATTAGGGATGAGGTCCGAAGCCAAACCCACCAGCAAGTTATTGTTTTGGGCATTGGTAATCATCTTTGCGAGACAATCAGCAGCTAGATTGAACAGGAAAGGGGAGTGGGGATCCCCCTGTCGCACACCCTTAGCGCTCTGAAAGTAGGGACCAACCTCATTATTAAGTTTAATACTCATAGTACCATTGTGCTGGATCTGATTGATCCAGTTGCACCATGTGTCACTGAAACCTCGAAGCTTGTGACAATCTAACAAAAAGTCCCAGTTCACCTTATCATACGCTTTCTCAAAGTCAAGTTTCAGGACGACCCCCACCCTCTTTTTCACATGGGTATAATTCAGAATCTCATGTAGAGACAACACCCCGTCCATGATGCTTCTTCCCTTGATAAAAGCATTTTGGGTTGAGCTAATGAGCTTATCAGCGCATTTCTCCACTCGCCGATCCAAAACTTTAGTAATAAGTTTGTATGGACATCTCAGGAGACAGATAGGCCTAAATTGTTGGATTTTATCCGGGCCCACAGATTTGGGCAAAAGGGTGATCACCCCATAGTTCAGACGTTGGACATCCAAAGTCCCATTATGAAAGCTCGCAAACAACCTCATAAGGTCCTCTTTAACAATATCCCAGCACACCTAATAGAATTCAACAGGAATGTTGTCAGGGCCAGGGGCTCTATTATGTGCCATAGAGAACAGCGCCTCCTTGACCTATTCCTCCGTGAACTCACGGCACAAATCAGCATTGTCATTAGCATTAAGCTTTTCCTCATCAGACCATGTGTCTGGGTCAAGGTGGAACAAATTACCGGACCCAGGCCCGAACAAACTCTTGTAGTATTCGGTGGCATGGGCAATCAGGTTGTCAGTGCCCTCAATCTCCACATCCCCAGCTTTAAGGGAATGGATTGTGTTTTTCCTCTTGCGACCATTTGCAATCTTATGGCAATAGTCCGTGTTCAGATCCCCTTTCAAGAGCCAGCGTTCATGAGACTGTTGGAGCCAATATATCTCCTCATTCACCAGTATATCATGAAGCTCAGTACTAACATCAATCTTGATGCTGTATAGCTCAGGGGATAAGGGACCATTTTCTTCAAGCTCTTCTAGCATGGCCAGCTCAATTCGGAGCTCCTCTTTTCTTTTTTTGTCGTGGCCGTATTTATATGATCCCCAACCTTTGAAGTAGGTTTTGAATCTTTTTAGTTTGATATTCAGGATATCAATAGGGTCATAGGACTGAACCTTTCTAGCCCAAACCCTACTAACCGTGGGTAAGAACTTCTCATCTTTTATCCAGGCAAGATTAAAACGAAAGTCACGAGGTTTAGGAGCTCAAACCCTACTAACCGTGGGTAAGAACTTCTCTACTTTCCTCCCCACTAGAAAGCAGTAGTGGGTTATGGTCAGAGAGCTCTCGAACTAATTTCCTAACAGAAACCAAAGGGAAGAGATTTTCCCATTCTTCAGACATCAAAATCCGGTCCAGTTTCTCCAGAGTTGGGTGTGCCTGATTATTGGTCCAAGTATATCTACCCCCATTAGTATAAATCTCTCTAAGGGCCAGGGCATTGATGATAGAATTGAAAAGATCAGTAGATCTGCTACTATTCATCTTCTTATTCTTTTCATTGCAGTTGCACAGAATATTAAAGTCCCCTCCCACAATGTAAGGGACACTCATGTTGTTGCACATTGCAGCAAGTTCCACCAAAAATTCCTCTTTAAACTCCTCATGTGCAGATCCATATACTACCAGGAGGCCCCAGTCCTTCTTAATTTTTTTGTCATGCACCACCATTTGCAAAATATATTTGCCTTTAGTGCATGAAATAATATCCAAAGTATCATGTCTCACACCACTCATGATACCCCCCGATTTCCCAACAGATGGGATCCATTCCCAATGAAACATACCAAAGGGATCAATCCTCCTAATGCATTTAGGGGAAAAATTACTCTTCATAGTCTCCTGCAACCCAACAAAGTGCAAGGAATGGTCACTAATTAGGTCAGAGAGGCAGGTGGCCATCCCTCTCTTGCCTGCCCCTCTACAGTTCCAAATGAGGCCTCTCATTTGGAACGAGCTTTATGGAAATTAGAACGAGTAGCCCTGCCAGGAGGCTTTGCAGGGCTACAGAACAACTCTTCAGTAGGGGTTAGTCTCTTTTGGCTCCTAGTAACAGGTCTAGGTAGCTTAACCCCAGATTTCTTCTTAGTTTTCTTCTTGTTTTTTCCTGAAGAAATCTGTTCATGTAACACTTCTTCCTGGTCCAGCCAGGTGAGGTTAATAGGGATAGACTTACCCAACCCATTGGTAACCAAAATGTCATCCCCATTATCATCAGTGGGTTTGTTATTCTCATTCACCTTATCTTTATCAGCTAGATTTCCTCTCACCCTCTCCAATTCTCTAAGTACATCCACACAGGAGAAATCATTATTAGGAATATTCACACCCATGCAAGAAGCTCTATGTAACAGTTTAGAATTAGAGAGAACATCAAAAGCATTAGAACAAGCTGTATATTTACCTCCTAAATCTTTTTTTCTGGGCAAGCTCAATAGCCTTTGCTTCAATATTCTCCTGCATCCTCTGCATATTACGCTTGCTGAATTTAAGAGCTACTTCTGGAGCTAGAGGAGGAGTGAGAATAATCTCATCACTGCATTCAGAAGATGGAAGCTGTACCACATAATCGCTGTTGATCTTCAAGCCTGCATTAATGTCTCCCTCCACCTCCACAATCTGAGCAGTATTAGAAACCACAGCAGCATAAGACAATGATCGACGAATACCAGATGAATTTTGTACCTTCACTTGCTGGCTCATATTTTCATTTCCCCTCGGAGCATTGATTTCAAAATGATCCATAGTTGTCAGCCATTTAGAGGTATCCTGGATCATATGGGCCCCCGCCAGCTCGTGCTCTTTAGCCATCGTTTCAATGAGGAGAGAGGAGTCCACCTCACTGTCAGAAGACATGGATGTCTCTTGCTCCTGTGGTGACAGATGACAGGTCTTGCCCCCACGAGCAGAAGTTTCTCTTTTCTCCCCACTTTTCAAGTTATATTGTTCTTCATCCACCCCTTGATCAGCACGCTTGCGCTTAGGAGTCTGATCAGATTTAGGGGGGTTGTCATTGGCCTCCACACGCACAGCCTCTTCGTCAACAACATTGACCACTAGGATTTCCTCCACCTCAAAAGTATATTTATAGAAACGCCCCCCAACACTCCTTCAGCTGTATGAGGAAGTTGTTTCACTGATCGACATCCAATTTTAGCTCTTACAGAAGACGGACGATTCAAAGTAGCCATATCAACCTCCAGGGTTATACCCACAAGTCCCCCTACATAAGCTATAGTTTTATCACAACGTTTATTAGGAGGGATTTTCCCAATCCTCACCCAAGCAACCTCTAGGAGCCCTTCAGAATCAATATCCTCAGACCAAGGGGAAAATTTAACAGCCACACCACACTTCTTCAGTTTAACATGTTCAACGAAAAGAGAACGATCAACTTCTCTAGGGTTTGTCATCCTCGTCACAAACATGTTCGGAGCAAAAAATTTAGCAGAACAACGCCATCCCTGACCCACATAGACACTAAGCTCGTGCTCAATATCTTTGGTGAGCGCATCCCCCTCGGTGCTAGTAACAACAACATTGAAAATCCTCTCCCTAGGCTGTCTATTAACACTAAAATCAGGAATATAAAAGAAACCCCGCCCCTTGCTCTGGAAACCACACATAGCAGGCGAAAATTCCCAAGGTAAGAATTCAGCGCAAATAACCGACATGTGCCCTTTCTTCTTGCACCGCTCACACACAGCTTGAGCACATCTAGCAGTACGATGTCCATTCAGATTACAGATCTGACATGGAAAAGGAGGAGGAGCATTGTTACCAGCATACGCAGGCGGATCACGCGCACGTGGAGAAGCAGGATTCTTCTCCACCGCACGGGGCTCGATTGTGTCCCCATCTTCTTCGCCCCACCTCCCAGTTCGAGGGGGAGCAGCAAGATTGCCGCCGGCCGCCTCGTCCCACTTCCTGGATCCAGCATCCCCCGATCCAGAAGCTTTCTGAGTTGAAGATCCGCCAGACTCTGTCTTGCGCTTCCACACATTGCGGTCGAAGCTGCGACCGCGTCCCAGGCCGCGGTTGAAACGCCCGGCCCCCGACCGTGGCACCCAGCCCCAAATCCCTCCTCTCTCATGGTGCCAACCTCACGAATCGGATCAAGGGTATGTGGTTGAGGTGGAGAACGCGCAACTTGAGCAAAGGAACGAGGATCACCATGGATTTTGCCCTCCCACCAGGCGAAGGATCTAGGAACCCTAGCTTTAGGAGGCGACGGCGCGTCCCAGAAGTGAGAGAGGCCCTCGCTGAGATCTAAAATGGGGGAGAGGGGAACCGGGTGCGGTTTTATATGAGCGGCGCCCAGCGAAACCCTAGGTTTAGAGGATCCATGGCGGTCGGATCTCATCTGTCCCACGTGTCGATCATCGGAGGCGCGTCCGCCCGGTCCATGCCCCAGGATCCCTGGCCCTCCTGTCAGATGCACGGAGCGGCTCCAGGCCCCCCGCGAATCCGCCCTTTGTCGACCCACGGTCAAATCCTTCGCCGCATCCGCGGCGGCCGTGCTCGGCGCCAGAATCCTGTCCCAACGCGAGCAAAGTGGCAAGTAAAAGCGACGATGTCACCAATGTCAAAGGACTCACCCTCCCGGAGGAACCGAGCATCCACCGTCTTCCCGCGCTCGTCAAGAAGCACGATGCGCAGCGCCTCTCGTCGGAGCCAGAGAATGCCGGCGTCCAGCGAAATCCGCCTCGCCATCACGAGATCTGATGCGAACCAGACACGCCATCGCGCGTCGCCCGCCGCGGCCGGGTCGCTCGCGCCGCCAGAGCTGCTCGCCTCACCCGTACTGCGTGTATCACCCGCGCCGCCTCCGCCGCGCGCAACGCCCATGCCGCCGACGCGGCGAGCCACCGCACCGTCAGCACCGCGCGTGACGCCAACGCCGTGCGCACCGCGCGCACCGCGCGCCTCTGCAACGCCCGCTCCCCGTGCGCCGCCCGCATCGCCGAGACGCGCCGCTCGTGTCGGTCGCGTGTGTCGCCCGCCATCTGCCGGTCCTCCTCCTTAATTACATACAGTGTCTGCTTGTAGTAGTTGTCATACGAATGTGTTTGCACTATGTGTCATTTTTTCCTTAAAAATGTTTGTTCCTCTTTGTGAACGCCTAATATGTCTAGGTGTACTAGTCTGTGCCCACTAGTTGTACAATGAAGACCAAGGTTCGAATCCTATGTTTGCATTCCTTTTTCCTCGCCTTGATTTTTGTGGGCATCTGTTTTCCTCGGTAGTGCGGGATGCATGCGGGAGGAGACCGCATTTCTCGGGTAGTGCGGGATCGTTTGCGAGATTTTTACGCTGGATTGCGATCCCCTGATACATACCGCACGTCAAGGAGTTCGTTTGGATCTGAAGACAAGATCCGGCCGCGGGTATAAATCCCGAATCCTTCCGTCCCCTCGACCTCGATTCCGCCCTTTCCCATCTCTGGGCAGCGCCGAAAAACCCTAGATGCAGCACTCCACCTTCCTTTCACTGGTGGCGCGGCAAGGTTGGGGGTGACGGGAGGTCGTTTGTGGAGGTCGCGGCTTCTTCGGTGCAGGCCTCTCCGATGGCTGGTGGCGGGGGGCGCGGCTACCGGGGCGACAAGCGTGAAGGCGGTGGATCTGGGCGGGTGGAGCGGGGAGCTGGACGTTTCGACCGCGGGCGCAAGTTCTCCTGGCGGAGAAACGACGGCGAGGCCGACCACACCACTTCCAACAACGACCACTCCACGGGCGCGGTGGATCGATGGGAAGCTGCTGCGGCTGGGCGTCAAGATGCCAGATCCGGCGGGGTTTGGGTGGAGAGGCCCAAGGTTGCGTCTGGATCTGGTGGGGGGGACAACATCGACAAGAATCCTGGAGAGATGCCACAGCACCGCATGCAGGGCAACCAAAGCAATTAGGTGAACCCACCCATGAACCCTAACGCCTGTCTCATCTGCAAGTCCACTGAGCATATCCCTGCTAGATGTCCGCAAGCCTTTTGTGAGAGATGTAGTAAGCTAGGTCATCTTGCTTCTGTGTGTGTTGAATTTCTTCCTTGGGTTTGCATTGCGCCCATGTGAGCCTTCTCTGCCGAAGGGCAAGGGTTCTATTATATTCACGATTCGTGCACGGCTAGGTAGATGAAAGAACGTGAGACTAGTGCGGTGGTGACTATTGTGGAAGGACACACCTCTACTAAGGATATGGAATTTGATTTGTCTCAGTATATTGCCACTGGTTGGAGATGCACTGCTAGAGTTATTGGTCCTGGTGTTTTCATTGTTAGATTCCCTAATCGTCGCGATGTGTCCAAAGCGTGTTATACTGGCATAATGACTCTGAAATCCACTGGTACTGTGGTGAAAATTGAGCCCTGGACCTTGGCTCTTGGAGCCAAAGGGGTTATGGAGAAAACCTGGGTTAAAGTGAGCAATGTCCCCTTGGAGAAAAGGAATGAAAGGATTCTGGCATTTGTTTCCTCTCTGGTTGGTGTCCCCTTGGAGATTGATGGTGCCACACTTCATCGCCCCGAATATGTGCGTGTGAAGATAGGTTGCAGGAATGTGGATGAGATCCCACCTATAGCTGAGGCAGTGCTGGGGGATCACTTCTTCGATTTTTATTATAGCTGGATCATGTGCTGGTCAGGGATCCTGATCGTAAGAAAACAACAATGAATGTTACTCCTGATCCTGGGAATCATACGTTTAAGAAGATGAAAATCCAAGCCGCCAATGGAAACAAGGAGGGGGGATCTTCCTCACATGTGGCTGATGCGGGCATTGACTCTCAGTATACATGCCAGGAAAGGCAGCATGATTCTCTGGAAGATGAGGGTTCAGACGAATCTCTCGATAACACTCTCCTGATTGATACTCTGGCCATGGAACACGACAAGGCAGAGAAAGTGAAAGGAAAAAGTGATCTAGCCTATGGCAATCAGTCTACTCTTGAAAATGTAAGCGTTTCCCCCCTGATGAATTCGACAAAGTCCCTTGATTGTTGTACTGCTCCGTGCAAAATGAGTAAATCCTATGCTGACACGGTCAAATACGGTGCGTCTATGCAACCCCTGCAGGAAAGTGGAATCTTTGAGGGGGAGGGGCCAAGCAAATACATCGTCCTATCTCCTGATTCATCGATGGACAATGAGAATGAGGTGATTCCCACCCCTCCTCTTGTCACAGAAGAGAATCTTCGCTTCAGTTTGCGCAACGCCCAGACTAACCTGATGCGAATTGATGAAAAGGCAGCTGCAGTGGACAAGAAGCGCAATCTGGAAGGTAATAACAGTAATAGTAATACCTTTGATGTGCTATCTGATCCTGAGTTAGTTTTACGTGCTGTTAAAATGGGTGTCGATATTCCTGACACAGACTTTGCGAGCATAGATATTCTTCGTGAACTTGAAAAATCTCGAGTTAATGCTCTGAATAGTAATAAGGATAGCACTCAGGACAATGGCAAGAATAATAGTATGTTCTTAATCAATGCCAAAGGAGATAAAACACCTTTAAGTATGGATTGGGGGGATGAGGGGAACCCTGACACTGATACTAATGAGTTTACCCTGGTTAAAACTAGAAGAAGACCTAGGAAACCTGTGGTGAATGTTAGTAGACCTGTCACCAGGAGTCAGAGAGACAGGGAGTTAGCCCTGATCAAAGTGGGTAACCTTGTTCAGCTTCCTAACAAGGTTACCAGGGGGAGAAAACACAGTACGGTTGTCAAATGAGTGGGATCTTTTGGAACTGTAGGGGGGCAGGGAAAAAGGGGATGTCCACCTGCCTCTCAGATCTTATTAAGGACTACTCCCTGGATTTCCTGGCGTTGCAAGAAACGATGAAAAAGGATTTTCATAAGAGTTACTTTAGGAAGATCGATCCCTGTGACCTTTTTGCTTGGTGTTGGGTCCCCTCGAGAGGCAAGTCTGGTGGTATCCTTTGTGGTGTTAAGAAAGAAAAGTATGAAGTTATATCCTGGAAAGTGGGTAAGTGTATCTTACAAGCCACTATAGATGATGTTGAGAGAGATAGTATATGGGCTCTGGTGGTTGTTTATGGAGCAGCCCAGGAGGAGTTCAAGGATGATTTCCTTGTGGAGATGGCATCCTTTTGCTCTCGCATTGATATACCTTATATCATAGGTGGTGACTTTAACATCTTGAGGGGGTGTGATGACAAAAATAAAAACATGATACTTAATCCTTATGTTGACAAGTTCAACTCTGTGATCAATGCGTTTAGTCTCAGAGAAATTCACTTATCTGGGGGCAAATACACCTGGTCTAATCATCAGGCCCATCCCACTCTAGAGAAGCTGGACATGGTGCTTATGAGTCTTTCTTGGGAAGAGTTATTTCCTCTGGTGTCAGTTCGTAAGCTTGTTCGAGACATCTCTGATCACAATCCCCTCCTTCTCTCCCTGAAACCTGGCAGTCTAGAACCCCCTAAGAAAAAAGAGTTTCGCTTTGAGATTATTTGGTTGAGAAATGAGTTGTTCTTGCCTAAGGCCAGAGAAATCTGGGAACAACCGGTTAACTCGAATGATCCCATAGACACCCTAAATATCAAACTGAAACATTGTAAGAAATATTTCAAGGGTTGGGGGTCCCATGTCTTTGGACACGAGAGGAAAAGGAAGAAAGATATCCGTAAAGAACTTGAGGAGATTGAAAAAATGGAGGAAGAAGGCATCGTTGATGCTGAGTGTTGCTGCTATAGAGCTTCACTCTTGGCCGAGCTTAATGTAATTCTGACGAACGAAGAGTTATTCAGACTGCAGCAGTCTAAAGAGCGATGGTTGTTGAAAGGTGATCAAAACACTGCGTACTATCATCGCATTGCGAATGGTAGAAAACGTAAGAATACTATCCAGTCCTTCACTGATGGGGATAATGTGATCGAGGGCACAAAGAATTTACTTGATCATGCTACCACTTACTATAAGGAACTGTTTGGGGAAGCACCAGACAATCTTTTCCATCTGTCTCCTGATACCTGGGGGGGGGGGGCATGAGAAGTTGAACGATCAAGACAATGAGTATTTGGTTCGTCCTTTCTCTGAGGCAGAGGTCAAGGCAGCCTTATTTAGTATGGAAAGCAATAGAGCCCCTGGGCCTGATAACATCCCAGCAGAGTTTTATAGAGCTTGCTGGGATTTTGTTAAGGCAGATATCATGCACATATTTGAGGCCTTCCATGCCGGGACGTTGGATGTTGCCCGTCTTAACTATGGGATAATTACACTGATCCCTAAAATGGCAGGGGCTAAGAAAATTCAGCAATTCCGCCCCATTTGCCTTCTTCGTTGTCCCTATAAACTAATTACTAAAGTGTTGGACAACCGCGTAGCTATCTATGCGGATAAGTTAATCAGCCGGCACCAAAATGCCTTCATTAAGAACAGAAACATCATGGATGGAATTCTGTCCTTGCATGAGGTGCTGCATCATGCTCACAGTAAGAGGAAAGTTGGCGTGGTTTTAAAGCTTGACTTTGAAAAAGCATACGATAAAATCAATTGGGATTTCCTCCTGGAATGTCATAGGATGAGGGGGTTTAATGATAAATGGTGTGGATGGATTATAAAGATCCTGAATGATGGCACGGTGAGTATCAAGTTGAATAACGAAACTAGACCTTATTTTGTGAGTCGCAAAGGGGTTCGCCAGGGCGACCCTCACTCACCTTTTTTGTTCAATCTAGCGGTTGAGTGCCTCTCGAAGATGATCTTCAATGCTCAAAAGGAAAATTTGATCACTGGCTTAGCCCCTGATCTTATTGAGGGGGGAGTTGCTGTGTTGCAACTTGCAATACGCAGATGATACGGTGTTATGCTTCGAGCATGACACATCTGCTGCAATCAACCTCAAATTGCTTCTTTACATGTTTGAGCTCATGCCAGGCTTGAAAATTAACTACCTTAAGAGCGAAATAATGTGTGTAGGGGGTGATGACAATATCCTTAGTTACTATGCAGAGCTCTTTAACTGCCAAATTGGTCATTTTCCTATGCGTTACTTAGGAGTACCAGTTAGTTTCTCCTCTTTAAGATGTCTGGAGTGGATTTTTGTTGATGACAAATTTGGCAAGTGCTGTGAGGCCTGGATAGGCAATGCTGCTTCATCAGGTGGCAGACTTACGCTGCTGAACTCCTCCTTGTCCAGTATAGTCTATTACTATATGGCTATGTTCCTTCTCCCTGAAACTTTCATTGAAAAATTGGACAAGAGGAGACGTCGATTTTTCTGGCAAAGTTGGGAGGGTCGAAAAAGATACCACTTAGTCCGTTGGAGCAGAGTATGTCGCTCCAAGGACAAGGGTGGGCTGGGTGTTAAGGACCTACGCAAACAAAATATCAGACTCCTGGTAAAATGGTGGTGGAAGCTGGATACTCAACAAGGACTTTGGCAAGATATAGTTAAGGCTAAATACTTGAAACAAGATACGGTTGCCACGGTGAAGAGCAAGTTTAATGATTCCCCTATCTGGAAAGATATTATGAAAGTTAAAGATTATTACATAAGGGGCAGAATTATTCAGATTAACTCGGGGGACGTGGCGCAAGTTTGGGAGGACTCCATAAATGGCATGCCTCCTATGCGGGTTCAATACCCACAGCTGTTTAGCATCTGTAATATGCCTAAGATTACGGTTGACAAGTTGGGTGGTGTGGGGGCCGGCGACATGTTTCGCAGAAGGCTAACCCCCCCCCCCCTTGAGAACATGTGGATCGAGATGCGCACAACTGTGCTAGGTACCATCTCATCTACAGAGCCAGACAAGGTTGGCTGGGCACCTGGGCCTAAGCATCGATTTACTACTAAATCCATGTACAAACTCCTTGAAAGCAACCTTGCAGGATGTGACTATCGATGGGTCTGGAAAGCTAGTATTCCACTTAAGATCAAAATCTTTATGTGGCAGTTATTTGAGGATGTGGTCCTAACTAGAGATGTTATGAAACGACGTAATTGGCCTGGTAATGCTAAGTGTTCGTTTTGTGCTGCTCGTGAGACTGCGCAACATCTTTTCTTCCTATGCCGTGTTGCCAGAGTGATCCGGCGATCGGTGGGAGCGGTCCTGGGCACCGATCTTTGTCCTAATAACCTCTGGCAATATTACACTTGGTGTTATGTTTACCTTCCTGATGGTGCTAAGTTCTATACCTTCGGTCTTGTTGCCATCTGTTGGGCAATTTGAAACAATCGTAACAGGGCGACCTTTGAGTTTAAGCTCCCTAAAACTTCTTTTGAGATTGTCTTTTCTGCGTGTGTCTTTATCACCTACTGGGCAGGTCTCCTAAAGGGGGCAGACCGTGAGGCAATGGAGCGTGGAGCGGAGATGCTGAGGCGCAGCACAAGCAACATGATGATGATCTGCGCAGCTGCCACTGAAGATTCGGCGACTACATGACAGTTCACGTCTTCAAACTCCAGCCGGCTCAAGAAAGCGGGGTTACTTTTGTGTGTCCTCCTGCGTGAGAATGTGACCTGATGGGTCGTGTATTTTGCATAATACTTTGCTGATGTTTGTTGGGCTCTAAGAACTGTAGGTGTCGTCGGGTTTTTGCCCCACAGCAGGTGTCTTGTAGGCGAGTTCCTGTGGTGGGTTTCCCGGCGATGCGTTGAACTCGCTTTCCCCTTTCCCGTTTCCTTTCTGAATCAGCTCGGAGACTGTTGTATTTCCGTTATTTGGTTAATGGAAAGGGGTAATGCCCGGTTCAAAAAAAAAGACAAGATCCGAACGTTCGGAAATTTATTTCGTTTATTAAAATCCCACATTACACTTTTTTGTGTTTACAAACGTAGATGCTTCACGTGTATGCAATGCTAGTATTCGTACATTGGCTTCAGCACCATACTATGTATATTGACCAGTCACCACACATAATAAACCTCGAGCTAGTTAACTAGCGGACACATGCAAAAGTCCAGCATACTTGAGGCCATGGAGAATTACTATACTAGACACGCTTACGACAATATAGGTGATCTATCTAGAACTAGAAGACGAGCACGGAGCACCCACCCTAGAAGAGTGGCTATTATCACGAGCGACACCTGCATCGGTGCCGGCGATGGAGCACCCGCCGACGGGTTCTCGAACGTCAGCAGCCCGGCATGGATGTCGTACGTCATGTTCCTGCCCGCCTGCAGCAGGCTGCCCAGGATTGACCCGGTGGTCGACGGCAGTATGCTGAGGCACGTCTGCCCGCCGTAGGCGAAGAAGTAGTTCATCGCCTTGAGCTCCATCGCCGCATCCGCACCGGCAAACACCAGCCCAAGCTTGGGAACCACACCCAAGCACAGGTGGTGGCAATGTACTGCGTGAGGTAGCACAGGTGGCAATGTACTGCGTGAGGTAGCACAGGTGGTTGAGGTCCGCGGCGTTAATCGGAATCACACCCTGCGACTGCATCATGCTCATGAGGGTCTATCTAATGACGTTGTATGCGGCCTGGTTGAGGTAGGTGACCGGTAGGGTGGTGCTCAGGTACACCCCGCCGGAGCCGTCCGCCTGGACTTCAAAGGTCCCCGCAGGGATGTTAAGCTGCTGGCCGTCTACCAGCACGCCGGTGAGCTCGACGTAGTACATATAAGGGTACTGATTGGCATTGGGCACGAGCAGTGGTGTGCTGTGGCGTCTGGCACAGCCCTCAGCCGGCACGGCGGTGGCAGCGTCTCCCCAGCTCCAGCTAACGAAGCTTCTACTGGGGTCATCGGGGAGTGCGATGAAGTAGGAGAAGCTGGAGTGTGTTCAAATTTTCAACAAAATTATGAGGAAAAAAAATCAAAAGTTTGTGTTAAAATCACACTAAAATTTAACCTCGAAACTCAGGTGTGATTCAAATTAACTTAGAAGCAAATTCGTTAAAATTATGTGGATCTTGGTCAGATTTTTTTTTTCGAAAATTCCAAATGAATTGAAGAAAAATCTTTTACATAAATTTAAATCCTGACCTAGAAATGTCAAGCTGTGACACGATGGAGAGTGGTCCCCTGTTGAAGCCCATGAAGCCCGAGGCGCCGGCGAGGTCGGGAAGTACTATGTTGCGACCGCAGCCAAATACCATGACGATGGGCGTTGTCCCGAAGCTGAACGTCTCGGTGGCAAGGTAGCCGGTTGTGTTACCAGCCCCATAGAACTCCTCTATGTAAGTGCATAGTTGGCTGGCGTCGGTACAGGTTTCGCTGCGCAGCTTGCAATAATTCTGGTCAGCGCAGCTGATCTGGCCGAAGGAGTTGGAGCGGCTGGACATGAAGGTGGGCGTCTCCGGCGGCGTGGACCTGGTGCAAGAGGAGCAGGCATCACACTGCGCCCAGATGAGGTCGCTTGTGATGTCCATGACGACGGAGAGGGTCTGCGGCTCCGAGGTTCCGAGGGAGAGGTCAAAGATGAAGGCACCGTAACTGTCGGCCGCCGCGCTGCCCAGCTGGTCGCCACCGGTGCGCTGGCCAGAGCGGTCCATGACGCCCTGCTGTGCCTTGTCCTTAAAGTAATCCGTGGCAGAATCCTTGATGATTGAACGGGCAGATTGGGCGACGAAGTTGATGATCTTGGGATTCGGCCGGATGGCAGTGGTCGAGAACGGCGGCGCCACTAGTAGAAGAAGAAGAAGAAGAAGCGAGTAAGCAGCTACCATCGCTACGGTCACTGCCACTGCCATGAAAATCTTGCTGTATTCTTGTCTGTATGAACAAGCTAGGCAGAGCTTCCCAGCAGGGGCCCTATATATAGCAACATCTTGAAATTTTCATTTCCACTCATTATTTATCTCTTCTTTTGCGAGTACAACTTAGCAAAAGCCTACCTAGCTAGGTCAGTATATTACGTGGATGTGATTCCATTGTCTCAAAAAAAAACGTGCGTGTGATTCCACTTGGCCATTGTAATGCCCGGATAATTATGCTACAGTGAAACTCTCCAAATGATGTCATGTCATCTCTGTTACTGTTGCTAAACAAGTGTTAGTTCAAATCATTTAAAATTCAAAAATGAATTAGTGACAAACACCCAAAGTTTTCAAAAGTCAAAACAAAATTGTTCGGGGTGCCAAATATTGCATAGGTAATTATGGTGAAGTAAACACATTTTTAGAAAATGCCTAAATACTTTAAAATGAAATAAAACAGAAAAGAAAGTAAATAAAAAGAAAAAGGTGAAAATAAAGCAAAAGGAAACGGAACCCCCCTCTTGGACCAGACGGCCCAGCTAACCCAGCCGATCGGCCCAGCCGGCCCGGCCCGTCTCCCCCTGCCGCCTCCCTTCCCTGTTCCCCCGACCCGGGTCGAAACAGGGGCGCGACCCCGCCGCACCCTCTCGTCGGCGACGAGGCGAGGATAAGGCCGCCACGCCCCGCCTCCTCGATCCCGCCTCCCACTCTCCCCCACTCTCGCCTCGGTTCCTGCGCCTCTCCCTCTCCCCTCAGATCCACCTCGCCCCCTCCTCGTTCCCCCACCACATCCGACGCTGCCATGGACCCGCCGCCGTGAAACGCGCGGCCACAGCCCTCGCCTCGCCTCGCTTGCGTGTCGTTCGTCTTCGCCTTCGTCCTCCTCGTCGACCGGTGGCCGCAGTTGGAGCTCGGAGCCACCGCAGCACCCACGACGCACCGTCTTCCTCTTCTGCTCCGACAGGCTTCGCCGCTATTCTTCACCGACTCCGGCTACGCCCCTGCAGCTACTAAACCCCCAAGGGCCATCGTGTGTGCCGCTCGGTGAGCTCCACCCCTCCTGCTCTCCGTTTGCTCTCTCGCACGCCCTAGCTAGCTGCCGCCGAGGCGCCCGAACGCAGCGCCGCGGAGCTCGTCGCCGACGAGTCTCCGGTGACCAAATGGTCACGGGCCCGTGCCGGTTGCTCTCACCGCGCCCCGTACATCCTCCCCAACCTCCCCGTTTGTTCGCTAGATCGCCCTAGCTCCAATCTTCTCGAGCTCTCGAATGCATCGCCGCACGCGCTCGTCGCCGGCAGCCGTCCGATGACCTCTTTGGACCCAGGCTTGTGCCGTTGTGCTCGCGCACGCACGTAGGCCTCGCCCCGCCCTTCTGTTTGCCCAGTAGCGCGCCGCATCGCCGTTTCCGTTGCTCGCCCGAAACACCTCGCCGCCGATGAGCTCGATGCGCCCTTCTCCGGCCATCGCAGCTCGCAACACCACCACCAACCGACGCGTCGTCGTCTTGCCATTCTAACGCGCCCGGCCGCGCTCGATTTGGTGCCCCATAGGCGAAATCCGATGCTCGCCGGTGTTCGGCCGCTGCGCGCGAGCTCGCCGGAGCTACTCCGGCGGTTCCGCTGAGTTGGCACACCGGGGCCCACCCCTGGGTCACTGCTTGTGGGCCTGGGGGCCCGAACTGGCCACGGTGACCGAAGTCAACTACGCTGATGTGGCAGCTACTGCCACTGACATGCGGGCCCCATCCCCATAAAACGAATAAAAACAAATAGATAAACTGCTAATTAATTAAATTAATTAATTAAAACCTAATCTCTCACAGACTACTTGTCCCATTTAGTTAGTTTTAAAACTCTGTTAATGCCCCTGACAATGACATGTGGGTCTCACTGGACCCACCTGTCTGGTTTGACTGGTCAACCGACCAGTTGACCTGCTGACATCACTCTGATGTCATGCTTGCATCATCAAACACTGTTCTGGATAATGTTGGCTTTAGATAAATAATTAAAATCAGAAAATGATTTAAATCTTTAGAAAAATCATATCTTTTAATCCGTAACTCGGATGATAATACTTTCTACATGAAAGTTGCTCAGAACGACGAGACGAATCCGGATACGTAGCCCGTTCATCCGCCACGCGTCCCTAGCATAGTGAACCTGCAACATTTCTCCTCCGGTTCGTCTGTCCGGAAACGCGAAACACCGGGGATACTTTCCCGGATGTTTTCCCCCTTCGCCGGTATCACCTACTACCGCGATTGGGCACACCTAGCACCGCGCATTGTCATGTCTTCCATCGTCAGGCTTATGTTTGCTCTTATATTTCTTGTTTCTTCCCCCCTCTTCTCTCGCTAGACACCGAGACAGACGCCGCTGCTACCCAGTACGACTACGGTGTTGACGACCCCTCCTTCTTGCCAGAGCAACCAGGCAAGCCCCCCCTTGATCACCAGATATCGCCTATTCTTCTCTATACTGCTTGCATTAGAGTAGTGTAGCATGTTACTGTTCGGTTACTCCTATTCTCTTGCATAGCTTCTCATTGTTGCTATAGTCATTGATACCTTACCCGCAATCCTAAATGCTTAGTATAGGATGCTAGTTTATCATCATTGGCCCTACATTCTTGTCAGTCTCCCTTGCTATACTATTGGGCTGTGATCACTCGAGAGGTGATCATGGGTATATACTTTACATATATACATACTATACAGATGGTGACTAAAGTCGAGTCGGCTCGTTGAGTACCCACGAGTGATTCACGGATTGGGGGCTGAAAAGACCTTTGTCCCGACGACCCCCTGTGTGGATCTTTTTGGCGGAGCGACAGGGCAGGATGAGACCACCTAGGCGAGAGGTGGGCCTGGCCCTGGTCGGCGTTCGCGGTTACTTCATAATAACACGCTTAACGAGATCTTGGTATTTGATCTGAGTCTGGCCATTGGCCTATACGCACTAACCAACTACGCGGGAAAGATATGGGCACTCGACATCGTGGTATCAGCCGAAGCCTTCTTGACGTCAGCGATGGAGCGACACGCGCCGGATTGGACTGGAATGCCTTCTCTTGTATTAGGGAGGCTAGGTCTGCTTCCGGCCGCCTTCGCAACATGCAGGTGTGCAATGGGCGATGGGACCAGAACCCTGCGCGCATAGGATTTAGACCGGCGTGCTGACCTCTCTGTTGTGCCTAGGTGGGGCTGCGACGTGTTGATCTTCCGAGGCCAGGCATGACCCAGGAAAGTGTGTCCGGCCAAATGAGATCGAGAATGTTGGGTTTTGTGGTGCACCCTTACAGGGAAATTTATCTATTCGAATAGCCGTGTCCCTCGGTAAAACGATGACCCGGAGTTGTACGTTGACCTTATGACAACTAGAACCGGATACTTAATAAAACACACCCAGACAAGTTCCACAGACAACCCGGTGATCGCTTTTCCACAGGGCGACGAGGGGAGGATCGCCGGGTAGGATTATGCTATGCGATGCTACTTGGAGGACTTCAATCTACTCTCTTCTACATGCTGTAAGACGGAGGCTGTCAGAAGCGTAGTCTTCGACAGGATTAGCTATCCCCCTCTTATTCTGGCATTCTGCAGTTCAGTCCACTGATATGGCCCTTTACACATATACCCATGCATATGTAGTGTAGCTCATTGCTTGCGAGTACTTTGTATGAGTACTCACGGTTGCTTTTCACCCTCTTTTCCCCCTTTCCCTTCTACCTGGTTGTTGCAACCAGATGCTGGGGCCCTGGAGCCAGACGCCATCGTCGACGACGACTCCTACTACACTGGTGGTGCCTACTACTACGTGCAGGCCGCTGACGACGAACAGGAGTAGTTAGGAGGATCCCAGGCAGGAGGCCTGCGCTTCTTTTGATCTGTATCCCAGTTTGTGCTAGCCTTCTTAAGGCAAATTTGTTTAATTTATGTCTGTACTCAGATATTGTTGCTTCCGCTGACTCATCTATGATCGAGCACTTGTATTAGAGCCCTCGAGGCCCCTGGCTTGTAATATGATGCTTGTATGACTTATTTATGTTTTTAGAGTTTTGTTGTGATATCTTCCCGTGAGTCCCTGATCTTGATCGTACACGTTTACGTGCATGATTAGTGTACGATTGAATCGGGGGCGTCACAAGTTAGTATCAGAGCCGACTGCCTATAGGAATCCCCCTTCCACACTCCTTGGCCGAAGTCGAGTCTAGTCACTACAAAACTTTTACTAACTTGGTTGTGTGCCTTACGGGCCCACATCGCCATTGGGTGGTATTAGGATCTTTTACTTCTCTACCTTTACTCTGGGGCTCTGAACTCTCTCCTACTCGGGTTAAACGAATTTACTAACTCTGACATTAGGATCCCGTTACCACGTTCACCCCAAAGTTGGATAAGCCATAGTTATTCTGTAGGATAGTATTTTGAATAGTACCCACATTGTCATCTGACTCCATTGAAACATCTTTGTTTTCAGATGGAACCCACGAGACAGGTCGTGCAACACACGGCGGCCATTGGTGTCTCAGGATCACCTGCTGTGCTAGCTGAGATGATGACCTATCTGGGTTATCGCTGGCACCCTTTGTACACCGTCTACGATGAGTACCAGGACTTTAACCAGGAGCAGTACCGTGCCATCGTCCACCTCTACTCTCGGGAGTATGAGTCCACTACCCTGCTGCACACCGCTCATGGTGTTGGAGTGACCATCGAGATGGCTGTCCACGATGCTGCTCATGCTGCTCTGACATGTCTTCGTGGAGAGTATCGGGCGTTGGACACTTCCCCTTTCCGGCACATTCCTATCGCATCTAACATTGGTGCGGAGAGATACTACACTGCTGCCTACTCCACAGTCACCGAGAGCCCTTCCACCATCAGAGCCTGGTTCTGCATGCTGATGGGCTGGACCGAGCTAACCGAGCTCTTCGCCATGAGTTGTACACCACTCGTCAGCACCTTTATAGGGCTCTGACGCTGTTGCACCCCTTTGTTCTATCTAGACAGCTGCCGCGTTTTGCGATCTACCCAGCTAGGACCATGATGCCCCACGGTGTCGGTTGGCCAGAGGTGGGAGGCTACTCTCCCGTACTTGGTCCTCTTCTGCCACCTGAGCGTCGGGTTCTACACCAGAGTATCCGCGGCCCCCAGGCCATTGACATGGACTATCCGTTGCCTCACTACCAGTTGTCAGGCTACGACTACCTCCACAGTACCTCCTGGGACTGATGTAGTCTTTCTTATTAGTATTAGATGCATTCGCCGCGAGCCTGTGTGCCGCCTATGATGACTTAGTATATGTACTGAACTCTGTGTACTAAACTCTGTGTACTGAACTCTATGACCGACCCCTTTTGTAAGTTATGCCGACTACTATGTAGTATCTGTCGTGCTCCTTTCATTATGCATGTTTCATCATGAATGATTCTTGTCTATGCAAATTTCTCAATGCTGAACTACCCCTGTTATATATTAGCAGGATGGTTAGACCAGCTGGTCGTGGTCGTGGCGACAACGCCCCACCACCGCATGAGTACATGGCTGGTATGGTCCAACAACTCGAGATGAATCGACAGTTCATGGAGAATATGATGGCTCAGTTCCCTCGCCCCAATATGAACGAGCAGCCAGCCCAAGTGACTCTGCAGGATTTCATGCACCTCAACCCAACCGTGTACCGCAGCTCAACTCAGCCACTGGATGCTGATGACTAGCTCCGTGACATCAGCTATGAAATGGAGTCTGCTGATGTAGCCCCTGCCCGCTATGTCACCTTTGCTTCCTTCTTTCTGAAGGGACCCGCAGCTCAATGGTGGGACAGCCACAGGCGTACTCTGCCATTTGGGACAATCATCACCTGGGCAGACTTTCAAGTTGCCTTCCGTGCCCGCTTCATTCCTCAGGGGATCACGAACAGGAAGAAGCGTGAGTTCCGCAACCTCACCCAGGGCAACAAAACTGTGGAAGCTTATCAGTGGGAGTTTCCGGACTTGTCCCGCTATGCTGAAGAAGACATTGCAACTGATGCACCACAGACAGGAGAAGTTTCGTGACGGCCTTCAAGGTGACATCAAGCTCGCACTTCTAGTGCATGACTTTGACGATTTCTCCACCTTGGTGAACAAGGCTATCAATGTCGAGACTGGTCTACAGGAACACCAGAGCTCTCACAGGCGCAACCGTGACACGGGCTCATCTTCGGGCCCGCCCTCGCAGAAGCGTAAGATATGGATCCCGAACAGCATGTACCGTCCAAATGCACTTGCCCCAAGGCAGACCTATGCTGCACCTCGTCTGCCTCCTCCACCATCTAGGCAGCTAAGGCTTCCAGCTCCACCACCCCGAGCTCCTGCTCCCACTCCCAATAATGGTATGTGCTTCAGGTGTGGTTAGCCAAGACACCGTGCTAGGGAATGCAACCAGAACCAGAATCAACTGGCCCTTCCAGCAGCTGTTCGTGGTAACAACCAGCCCCGCAACAACAATGCCAAGTCTTATGGCCGTGTTCATGCCAACCACGTTGATCTGAATGAAGCTCAAGACCAGCCTGCTACTGTGATGGGTACACTCCTCGTAAATTCAATACCAGCATCCGTTTTATTTGATACAAGAGCATCACATTCATTCATGTCAGAAGATTTTGCATTCATGCATGGCATTAAAAGTGAAGACATGAACGCTTCTCTATTAGTACACACCCCCGCGGGCCAATCTCGGACCTCCATGATTTGCAACGACGTCCCCGTTGAAATCGAAGGACTAGAATTCCTTGTCTCTCCCGTCGTACTGAAGTCCTGTAGCATTGATCTCATTCTGGGGATGAATTGGTTAAAAGCGCATACTTCTTCTATAGTTTGCGCCACTAAGACCGTCCATCTGCTACACCCTTCCGATGAAATAATAAGCTACAATGCTCGTCTGGTTCAGAATGCCGAGGCAATGCTTTATGCATTGAACGCATTGAATTCTCTACCCCTCGAGGGCATTGAAAACATTCCCGTCGTTCAGAAATTCCAAGACGTCTTTCCTGAAGAACTTCCAGGGATTCTCCCTGCTAGAGCTGTCGAATTCATCATTGACTTAAAACCAGGAACCACTCCTATAGCCAAACGACCCTACAAGATGCCACCGCATGAACTCATTGAGCTTAAGGAGGAAATCGACAAATCTCTTCGAAGTGGTTTCATTCGCCCAAGTTGCTCTCCTTGGGGAGCACCTTCTATCTTTGTCAAGAAGAAGGATGGGACAAACCGATATGTCCAAGACAACCGCCCTATTAACCATGCTACCATTCAGAACAAATATCCTCTTCCTCGGATCAATGATTTATATGATCAACTGGCTGCTTCGTCAGTGTTCTCTAAACTCGACTTGAGGTTGGGTTACCACCAGATCCGTGTTCGTGAAGAAGATATCCCGAAGATCGCATTTGTGACTCGCTATGGTTCATACTAGTAGACCGTCATGTCTTTTGGATTAACCAATCCTCCAGCCACCTTCTCTCGTCTGATGAACTATATCTTTATGGAATACCTCGACAAATTTGTTGTGGTTTATCTGGATGATATCCTTGTATATTCTAAGAATGAAAGAACATGCTGAACATCTTCGTCTTGTTCTGGAAAAGCTACGGCAGCATCAACTATATGCCAAGTTTTCCAAGTGTGAATTCTGGCTTCCCGAAGTAACCTATCTAGGGCATGTCATCTCTAAGGATGGTATTGCCGTCAACCCTGAACGAGTTCAGGCTATTCTCGATTGGACTCCTCCGAAGAATTTCAAGCAAGTCAGAAGTTTTCTCGGACTCGGCAGCTATTGTTATCGATTCATCGAGAACTTCTCCAAGATTGCTAGACCTCTGACTAACCTGCTTCATAAGGGCGTCAAGTTTGAGTGGACAAAAAAGTGCCAGGAAAGTTTCTAGGCGCTCAAAGGCAAGTTGACCTCTGCCCCAGTGCTTGCTCCTCCAGATACTAAGAAGGACTTCGTCATCTATTGTGATGCTTCACGTCAAGGCCTTGGCGCTGTCCTAATGCACGAGCATGAGGTGATTGCTTATGCCTCTCGTCAATTGCGCCCTCACGAAGAGAACTATCCAGTTCATGACATCGAGCTTGCCGCTGTTATCCATGCACTAAAACAGTGGCGACATTACCTTCTCGGTAATCATTGCGAGATCTTCACCGACCACCAAAGTTTGAAGTATATGTTTACTCAACCAGATCTGAATCTCCGTCAGCAGAGATGGATGGAGATTATTGCAGATTTTAACTTGGATATTTCGTATACCCCAGGCAAGGCTAATGTAATGGCTGATACCTTGAGCCGCAAGTCATATTGCAACCCTCTAGGTTCACAAAGTTCAGCCCTCGCTTGTTGAAGAATTCAGAAAGCTGAACCTCCATATTGTTCCTCCTGGTGCACTCGCCCCCCCTCCTCCAGAGTTTCGTAAGATGAACCTCCATGTTGTTTCCCGGGGTTCTCTCAATACCATAGTTGCTAGACCAGATCTTGAGGACACCATCAAATGGATACGGAAATGTGACGATGAAGTCGAGAGCATTAAACGTTATCTTGCAGAAGGAAAGCCCTCATTCTTCACTGTGGATGACGCAGGCACCTTATTCTTCAAAGGTCGCCTAGTGGTACCGAGTAAGAGGGAAAACCTTAATCTGACTCCAAGGGTTATGAAAGAAGCTCATGATACCCCTTTGTCTATTCATCCCAGTAGCACCAAGATGTACCAAGACATTCGTCAGAGATTCTGGTGGTCTAATTTGAAGCAAGACATTGCTCGTTATGTTGCTGAATGTGACGTTTGCCATCGTATCAAAGCAGAACATCAAAGGCCTGTTGGAACTCTGCAACCTATCTCTATTCGTGAATGGAAATGGGACCATGTAGAAATGTACTTCGTTACTGGGTTCCCCAAATCGCAGAAAGGTCATGATGCTATTCTTGTCGTCATTGACCGGCTTTCAAAAGTTGCACATTTTCTGGCTGTCAAAGAAACGATCATTGCTAGTCAGCTGGCAAACCTATACATGTCCAGAATTGTCTCGCTTCACGGTATTCCATTGGTAATCAGTTCAGACCGTGGCAGCTTATTCACTTCAAGATTCTGTGGAAGTTTCCAAGAAGCTATGGGGACTCATCTGTCTTTCAGCACTGCTTTTCATCCTCAGTCGCAAGGGTAAGTTGAACGCGTCAACCAAGTTCTTGAAGACATGCTTCGATCTTGTGTTATTTCCTTCGGCAAGAAATGGGAGGAATCTCTCCCGTATGCCGAGTTCTCTTATAATAATAGCTATCAAGCTAGTCTGAAGATGGCCCCCTTCGAAGTGTTATATGAACGAAAGTGCCGAACCTCTCTGAACTGGTCAGAAACTGGGGAACGTCCACTCTTCGGTCCGGATATTATCCAACATGCCGAAGAACAAGTTCGCATTATTCGCGAGAATCTCAAGACTGCTCAGTCACATCAGAAGAGTCAGTATGATCGTCATCATAAGGACATGGTCTATCAACCTGGCGAAAAGGCTTATCTTCAAGTCACACCAATGAAGGGTGCTCACCGCTTCGGGATCAAGGGCAAGCTAGCTCCTCGCCATATTGGCCAATTCACTATTCTAGAAATGCGTGGAAAAGTGGCATACCAACTGGAGCTTCCGCCGAACCTTTCTCAGGTCCACGATGTGTTCCACGTTTCACAGCTCCGTCGTTGCTTCAAGGACCCAATCCTAGGAGTGGATCATGAAGTGCTCAAATCGCAACAGGACCTCTCCTATAAAGAGCATCCAGTTCGCATTCTTGACCAAGCTGAACGCCGCACATGTCAGAAGGCGATCAAGTTCCTCAAGGTCCAGTGGTCGCACCATTATGAAGCTGAAGCCACTTGGGAACGTGAGGATCGTATGCGCGAAGAATACCCCGAACTGTTTCCTTCTACCTCCTAAATCTCGGGACGAGATTTCTTGTAGTGGAGGAGATTTGTAACGCCCGGATAATTATGCTACAGTGAAACTCTCCTAATGATGCCATGTCATCTTTGTTACTGTTGCTAAACAAGTGTTAGTTCAAAACATTTCAAATTCAAAAATGAATTAGTGACAAACACCCAAAGTTTTCAAAAGTCAAAACAAAATTGTTCAGGGGGTGCCAAATATTGCATAGGTAATTATGGTGAAGTAAAAACATTTTTAGAAAATGCCTAAATACTTTAAAATGAAATAAAATAGAAAAGAAAATAAATAAAAAGAAAAAGGTGAAAATAAAGCAAAAGGAAATGGACCCCCCCTCTTGGACCAGACGGCCCAGCTAACCCAGCCGACTGGCCCAGCCAGCCCGGCCCGCCTCCCCCTGCCGCCTCTCTTCCCTGTTCCCCCGACCCGGGTCGGAACCGGGGCGCCTCCCCGCCGCACCCTCTCGTCGGTGACGAGGCGAGGATAAGGTCGCCACGCCCTGCCTCCTCGATCCCGCCTCCCACTCGTCCCCACTCTCGCCTCGGTTCCTGCGCCTCTCCCTCTCCCCTCAGATCCACCTCGCTCCCTCCTCGTTCCCCCACCACATCCGACACCGCCATGGACACGCCACCGTGAAACACGCGGCCACATCCCTCGCCTCGCCTCGCTTGCGTGTCGTTCGTCTCCGCCTTCACCCTCCTCGTCGATCGGTGGCCGTAATTGGAGCTCGGAGCTACCACAGCACCCACTACGCCGGCGTCTTCCTCCTCTGCTCCGACAAGCTTCGCCGCCGTTCTTCACCGACTTCGGCCGTGCCCCTGCAGCTACTAAACCCCCAAGGGCCAGCGTGTGTGCCGCTGGGTGAGCTCCACCCCTCCTGCTCTCGTTTGCTCTCTCGCACGCCCTAGCTAGCTGCCTCCGAGGCGCCCGGACGTAGGGCCGCGGAGCTCGTCGCCGACGAGTCTCCGGTGACCAAATGGTCACGGGCCCGTGCCGGTTGCACTCACCGCGCCCCGTAGATCCTCCCCAACCTCCCCGTTTGTTCGCTAGATCGCCCTAGCTCCAATCTTCTCGAGCTCCCGAACGCATCACCGCTCGCGCTCATCGCCGGCAGCCGTCCGATGACCTCCTTGGACCCAGGTTTGTGCCCTTGTGCTCGCACGCGCACGTAGGCCTCGCCCCGCCCTTCTGTTTGCCCAGTAGCGCGCCGCATGGCCGTTGCCGTTGCTCGCCCGAAACACCTCGCCCCCGATGAGCTTGATGCGCCCTTCTCCGCCACTGCAGCTCGCAAGACAACCACCAACTGACGCGTCTTCGTCTTGCCGTTCTAACGCGCCCGACCGCGCTCGATTTGGTGCCCCATAGGCGAAACCTGATGCTCGCCGGTGTTCGGCCGCTGCGGGCGAGCTCGCCGGAGCTACTCTGGCGGCTCCGCTGAGCTGGCACACCGGGGCCCACCCCTGGGTCACTACTTGTGGGCCTGGGGGCCCTAACTGGCCACGTTGACCGAAGTCAACTACGCTGACGTGGCAGCTACTGCCACTGACATGCGGGCCCCAACCCATAAAACGAATAAAAACAAATAGATAAACGTCTAATTAATTAAATTAATTAATTAAAACCTAATCTCTCACAGACTACTTGTCCCATTTAGTTAGTTTTAAAACTCTGTTAATGCCCCTGACAATGACATGTGGGTCCCACTGGACCCACCTGTCTGGTTTGACTGGTCAACCGACCTGTTGACCTGCTGACATCACTCTGATGTCATGCTTGCATCATCAAACACTGTTCTGGATAATGTTGGCTTTAGATAAATAATTAAAATCAGAAAATGATTTAAATCTTTGGAAAAATCATATCTTTTAATCCGTAACTCGGATGATAATACTTTCTACATGAAAGTTGCTCAGAACGACGAGACGAATCTGGATACGTAGCCCGTTCATCCACCACGCGTCCCTAGCATAGTGAAGCTGCAACATTTCACCTCCGGTTCGTCTGTCCAGATACGCGAAACACCGGGGATACTTTCCCGGATGTTTTCCCCCTTCGCCGGTATCACCTACTACCGCGATTGGGCACACCTAGCACCGCGCATTGTCATGTCTTCCATCGTCATGCTTATGTTTGCTCTTATATTTATTGTTTCTTCCCCCTCTTCTCTCGCTAGACACCGAGACAGACGCCGCTGCTACCTAGTACGACTACGGTGTTGACGACCCCTCCTTCTTGCCAGAGCAACCAGGCAAGCCCCCCCTTGATCACCAGATATCGCCTATTCTTCTCTATACTGCTTGCATTAGAGTAGTGTAGCATGTTACTGTTCGGTTACTCCTATTCTGTTGCATAGCTTGTCATTGTTGCTATAGTCATTGATACCTTACCCGCAATCCTAAATGCTTAGTATAGGATGCTAGTTTATCATCATTGGCCCTACATTCTTGTCAGTCTCCCTTGCTATACTATTGGGCTGTGATCACTCGAGAGGTGATCACGGGTATATACTTTACATATATACATACTATACAGATGGTGACTAAAGTCGAGTCGGCTCGTTGAGTGCCCACGAGTGATTCACGGATTGGGGGCTGAGAAGACCTTTGTCCCGACGACCCCCTGTGTGGATCTTTTTGGCGGAGCGACAGGGCAGGATGAGACCACCTAGGCGAGAGGTGGGCCTGGCCCTGGTCGGCGTTCGAGGTTACTTCATAATAACACGCTTAACGAGATCTTGGTATTTGATCTGAGTCTGGCCATTGGCCTATACGCACTAACCAACTACGCGGGAAAGATATGGGCACTCGACATCGTGGTATCAGCCGAAGCCTTCTTGACGTCAGCGATGGAGCGACGCGTGCCGGATTGGACTGGAATGCCTGCTCTTGTATTAGGGAGGCTAGGTCTGCTTCCGGCCGCCTTCGCAACGTGCAGGTGTGCAATGGGCGATGGGACCAGAAAACCCTGCGCGCATAGGATTTAGACCGGCGTGCTGACCCCTCTGTTGTGCCTAGGTGGGGCTGCGACGTGTTGATCTTCCGAGGCCAGGCATGACCCAGGAAAGTGTGTCCGGCCAAATGAGATCGAGCATGTTGGGTTTTGTGGTGCACCCTTACAGGGAAGTTTATCTATTCGAATAGCCGTGTCCCTCGGTAAAACGATGACCCGGAGTTGTACGTTGACCTTATGACAACTAGAACCGGATATTTAATAAAATACACCCAGACAAGTTCCACAGACAACCCGGTGATCGCTTTTCCACAGGGCGACGAGGGGAGGATCGCCGGGTAGGATTATGCTATGCGATGCTACTTGGAGGACTTCAATCTACTCTCTTCTACATGCTGTAAGACGGAGGCTGTCAGAAGCGTAGTCTTCGACAGGATTAGCTATCCCCCTCTTATTCTGGCATTCTGCAGTTCAGTCCACTGATATGGCCCTTTACACATATACCCATGCACATGTAGTGTAGCTCATTACTTGCGAGTAGTTTGGATGAGTACTCACGGTTGCTTTTCTCCCTCTTTCCCCCCTTTCCCTTCTACCTGATGGTCGCAACCAGATGCTGGAGCCCTGGAGCCAGAAGCCACCGTCGACGACGACTCCTACTACACTGGAGGTGCCTACTACTACGTGCAGGCCGCTGACGACGACCAGGAGTAGTTAGGAGGATCCCAGGCAGGAGGCCTGCGCTTCTTTCGATCTGTATCCCAGTTTGTGCTAGCCTTCTTAAGGCAAATTTGTTTAATTTATGTCTGTACTCAGATATTGTTGCTTCCGCTGACTCATCTATGATCGAGCACTGGTATTCGAGACCTCGAGGCCCCTGGCTTGTAATATGATGCTTGTATGACTTATTTATGTTTTTAGAGTTGTGTTGTGATATCTTTCCGTGAGTCCCTGATCTTGATCGTACACGTTTGCATGCATGATTAGTGTACGATTGAATCGGGGGCGTCACAGCCATACTGGTGTGAACCTACAAATATTTTACCAGATTTCATATTCCATGCACTGGGGCTACTGGCACGTCAATTCTAGATGTAGAGAAGGAGAAAACGTTTTCTTCGAGCCCAGAAAAAAATTGTTCTCCCACCTGTGAACTGAAAAATGCCTCAATGGTCTGTCATTGGTAGATCAGACAGATAAAATAATGTTAGCTCTCGAATTAATGTGGAACCCTGTATGATGCCCTAGCTTAGCAAATATAAAGATCGGGTTTGCTATTTCTAAGTCAATTGAGAAATAACTATATTCTATAGCTCAATTTATATTTTCCACATTGTCTGTTATCCCTTTTTTGTGCCATTTTCATCCGTGAATTAGATGGAGATGGGTGGCTGGGATCGACCTTGTTTCTGTTTTTAGAATGAAAATTTGCTACCAATAGCATGTCAGTTGTTCCATGTGAATTTCCATGCGCTGCATACCGTGCACAATTGCATGTGCAACAACTAGCCACTTTGTCCCACTCTTCAAATTTCACTTTTTTCAGACATTCTTTAAATTTTACTTTTTTTGAGCAGTTCTTCAATTTTAATTTTTTAGGGGTAAGTATACTCCTTTATTGAGTAATGATGTCCCGGGTATAGTTACAATATCATGAGGCTGTTACAGCCAACATGTCTACCAGGTGCTAGTTTAAGGAATACTTAGCTAGACTATCTGCTTCTACATTCAAATTTCTACTTTTAAAAATGAAATTACAAGAGTTAAAATCATCCACACTGGCTCTTATTTCTTTGATTATAGCTACATGTTGTCCACATGCGCCTTGAGCAACATACCATTTGAATCTCCGCACACCACCGCAACAGCTCCCCTATCTTCATGTC
>NC_041386.1:737193493-737215703 GCF_002162155.2 Triticum dicoccoides | reverse complement strand
TATTTTTCATTTTATTTGTTATTTTTGTTTATTTTTTCCTTTTCGAGTTCCATTTTTTCCATTCTTTGTTTCTTTTGGTTTTCATTCTACACTTTTTGTATATGACAACAACATTTTTCTAATACACATTATATTTTTTGCAATACAAATTTAAATGTTTGTATTAAATGGTCAACATTTTTTCTATTCATATTTTAAACATTTTTCAAATGCTTGATTAACATTTTTCAAATACAAGATTAAAAACATTTGTATACATGGTCAACATTTATCCTATACACACTTTAAAGTTTTTTCGAAGGCTTGATTATCATTTTTCTAATACATGGTCAACCTTTTTTCTGTAAATATTTAACATTTTTTAAATGCTTTATCAACAGTTTTTCAAATGCTTTATCAACATTTTTCAAATGCAAGATAGTTTTTCTAATGCATGGTCAACATTTTTTCTATGCACATTTAATACTTTCCAAATTCTTTATTAACATTTTTGAAATACATTTTCAACACTGTTAAAAATACTTCATTAACATTTTCATATATATCATCAAAAGGTTTTATTCATTTTTTTTATAAGTGGTCAACATTTTTTTATACACATTCAGCATGTTTTAAACACTTGATTAACATTTTGTAAATAATTTTTTAACATATTTTAAATACATTATGAACTTTCTCGCGCCCACTGTATATTTTTTGTAAACATGGTCAATATTTATTCTATACACATTTAAACATTTTTCAAATGAATGATTAACAGTTTTCAAAATGTTATGAAAATTATATTTTTTAATATATGTATAGAATTTTTGGAAGTGTAAACAAAAGTAAAAAAATCAAAAGGTCCAACCAAAAATAAGAGTTAGTGGCCTCGCGTGAGCCTGGCCGGCCCGTTTAGGCTGCTGCCTCAGTGAGAGCTGACTCTATCTCGCTTGCAGCAAGACATAGTCAGGCCGGGTACCCAGAGCCATCCTGTGTACTTGAATAAGGCTTGAGTCACGCATGAGCCAATATTTCAGACCACGATCGCACAAACGACGCGATGGAAACGAGCGTGTGAGGAGGCGAGTCGACACTGGCTGAACCGAACGAACAAACGATGTAGAAGCAATTTTTAATTCCACATCGCATAGCTTAGCGTAAGCACCCCAATTCATAAAGAGCGCCGGCATGTTTACAAGGGTTGCCAAAAAGAGAGCACATCTGTCAATTTTATATTTTTCTAAATTTTTATTTCAAGTAATCTCAAACATTATCGTGTAACATGGTAAATAAGTTCTTTTCTTATGTTTCGTCAATTCGTATTTTAAATAGCCTCAAACATTGTTTTGTATGACTGGAATGTGCGCCTGGTAAGTAACTACTTTTATGTCGTATGCCCGGTAAATAATTCCGTTTGTTTCATTTTTTGTAAATTGGTATTTTTATTAACCTCAAACATTGTTTTTTATGACCAGCAAACAAGTCCGTATGTTGCAAGGGAATAAACAGTCATGTCCTTCACATATCCATGATGGGTGTGATCAAATCCCAAGAAACGAGCGTATGACATGTATGCCTGGTTTAGTTATAACTGGTATAATTACAGAGATTCAACATGCCTGGCTATGGAGAGGGGTGAGCCTTATATAGTGTGCGCTGCAGCCCTATGTCTCCCACGTCACCGAGGCATTAACTGTCATTGAATGAGTCAGTTACTAGTTAATGAGCCTCTACTATAGCAGTTATAGGTAACATTAGCTATAACTCTATTTACTGGATGACTTAGGATTCCTCGACCATTGCAGCTCCCACGTCGTCCTCCTGTCTTCTACGTCCGAGTGGTGGTCCATCGGTCGAGTGACGTATGACCGTCTCAATGCTGCAGAGCCGTCCGAGTGAACTCCCTGATGTATGCATCCGACTGTTGGCACGGTCCAGGGACCTACCTATGACGGTGATGGGCCCGTTCTGGATCCCAAATGATGGGTCCTTGACCGTACCTGTAATAGGTGACCACATCATTAGCCCCCGAATTGGTTGAGAATTCGTAGGAGAAACAAACTGATCCTTCGGTTGAGTCCGAGTGCTGCTGGGCACTCGGAATATGTTCCTGAATCATGGCTTGTTGCTCCTTGAACGAAAACGCAACGGATTCTGGACTTTAGGTCTACCCAGATGACAAGGTGTTGTTGATCATCGAGAACAAACCCAGTGGCATTTGTTTTGTCTCTTGGAGGAGATAGACTAGAGGCCCGAGTGAGAGCATGCCATTACAACTCGAGTGGCGACGCCGGCGCATGGTCTGACTCTCTGGAGAGACGCCACTCCTTATCCCAGGAGAACGCCAGTGCATGCCTTCTACGAGTCTAGGTTTACCAGTCTTGCGCCTTGGAGCCTGCCGGGAGGGCCAAGTGAACCCGCAGAGGGGCGTCAAGCTCGTCACATAACGATCCTGAAGTAGACTTCAGTCGGGTGTTTAACGTGGCCGAGCACTATAAAAAAAAGACACAGTCGTGACATTTTGGGCCGATCGAATTTTTTTCTGTCATGCTTATGACATTTTCTATGACGATAATTGTGACAAAAACACGTATCATCATAGATGTGGTGGGCTCCTACTTCTATGACAAAAAATCTTGACAGAAAATGGGTTTTCGTCCTGGGCGGGCCGGGTACGCAGCTACATGACATTCTTTGGGCCGTCCATGACGGGAAAAAATCATGGTAGAAGCGAGGGCGAGGAAAATATCGGGGACTTCCCGGTTACGGTGGGTGGTCAGGGCCGAGCGATGCACGAAGGTTTGCGTGTTTCTCTCGTACACGTACACGCGTGTGTGTGATATGTTGGGCTCTAACTGAACCCGAACGAGGCGTTCGCTTACTGAACCCGCACTGGTGCAAGGACCTACTATACAAACAGATTTTTACCTCTTTCCGCGACGGCGTTTGGAACCGTCGCCAAGTGAGTGTGGGCGATAGGGGGGTCCTTCCCACACGACCCAGAAACCGTCGGGGATAGGCCCTCCTGGGACACAGGCTGGGGCAAAATGAGCTCGTGTGCGATCTGGCGAGGCATCGAAAGCCAATCGTTTCTGTTCATATGTACATCCCGTACGGTGAATCCCAGAAGAAACATTTCCGTTTGTATGTATATCACACTCAATTTTTTGTTAGAAACACTTGTGCAAGGTGGCCGAACGCAAACAATTCTCTGCCGGAAGCCGTGTGTGATTGTTAGTTGATCAAACATGCCTACTTTCTAGAAACCGTGTGGGTTGTTTGAGTTCATCGCCCATGGTGATGTCTGAGTAACCGTCTACAATAGGAATCCCCAATAAGTAGGGTAATTAGCCTATTATTGATAATCCATGTAGTAATCAAATTGATATTTCTTATAAAACACATCAGATATTTCATATCCGTATAAAAGCAACCAAGATTTCATAATCGAATTACATCAGATAGCTTCGCCACTCAGTTACGCCATTACACAACAACACCAAGTTTCACATGCAACATCGAAAACCTTTGTAAAGTAGCATCATACACGGTAAATAGACAGATGAATCTCATCTGGGAAACTGCAGAAGCGGAAGGCAAATATTGAGTCTTCAGCAATGTTGAATGTCCTTGCAACTTTAGGCCAGTGTTATGGTTAATTGCCCACCCAACCTTCATCCTCTTCAGGAAGACTTCAATATTGTACCGTGGGTGTTGAATGAATACCTTCCTCGCCTCTTGACCATGCAGGTGGTTTGAGAGGTAATCAACTGCGAACTGCTTTGAAAAGTACTAAAAACAAAGATATGCATAAATCGCTGTTATAAATTTGGAAATGGCGCGAGGGGTAAAAATAGGGTAAAAGAGTTAGTACCATCCTATTGTTTACTGATGTCTTCTTCATTGTGCAAACAAAGATCTTGCTGTTATTTGTCGCATGTTCCTTGATCCTAACAATCTTTCTGAGTTTCTTGACTTGACTGATATTCATGGACATCTCATTTCCCCATATGAAAAATGGGTCAAACAATGGGTCTAAGCCTCTGATCGCAGGACCTACATGTGCAAGACCAAATTGTAAGAAACCTAAATATTAGAATGATTCCTGCAACTGCACAATCATGTGCTATAGCGAAAGGACCATGCATGAGAAAACCTCGATGGTAAACCGCAATGTCTCCCATTGTTTCCCTGCAACACACATAAGGAAGATCTTGATCAGGTTAACTGAGAGTTGCCATACTATCAGTAGAATATGTATTGAGTACATCCAAGTACGATTTATTTCTCACATGCATAACAATACAAAACTGTACCCACAACAAATGAAAACCAAATTGCAGAATTGAACCAAACAGTTAAATGGATAGCACACCAAATGAACCAAAACAGTTAACTGAGCACGACGTTGTAGAATAGAAAAATGTACTAGAATATAAGACACTTAACAAAACAAAGAGTGCTTGAGAACAGTACTACGAAATGTAGCCATTGTTGGACCAAACTGTTAACTGAACATTACATTTCAGAGGACCAAACTGTTAACTGAACATTACACTTCGACCAAACTATTAACTAAACATCAGACTGCATATTAACATTACAGAGGACAAATTACTAGAAGGCGCTGGCGGTGGCCTCGATAAAGCAGCACAAACTGTATTTTAATGTAGAAAACTGCGTGCCAGTGTCGACGGTGGCCTCGAAGACGAGGTGCTCCTCCAAGATCTTGCGGTTGACACGCATTGCAGCCATAGGGACATCGTGTGCGCGTGCGGCCGTGGTTTGCTTCTCCGCTGCCAGATGCTACTGAGCTCCACGTTATACTGCATGCAAAATGGCTGTGGGCGGCACTTAATTGGAGGACGAGGACAATGATTTCGGAGGAAGGTGTCGCGCCGTCGGTCGGGGAAGGAGGAGGATGGTGTGGGTGGGGTGTGGATTACCTGAACATATCGACGAGGCGGCGCAGCAAGAAGAAGGGTCGGCGGCGATGAGGCCGCGCAACAAGAAGAAGGGTCGGCGGCGAGGAGGCGGCACAACAAGAAGAAGGGTCGTCAGCGAGGAGGCGACGCTGCAAGAAGAAGGGTAGGCGGCGAGGAGGCGACGCTACAATAAGAAGGATCGCCAGTGAGGAGGTTGAGCTGCCAGTAAGCAGCACTGAAAGTTTGAACTTGGAAAGCAAGGAGGAATAGTGGAAATGTGGCTTTTGGTGGGAGAGAGGGGGAGGGGAGATAGATATTTTTGCGGTGGCAGAAAAATTTCGCTCGGTGCCGCAAGAAACTAGCGAGGAAGTGTGGTTCAAGCACGGGCGGTGGACTATAGATGACGATGCTTCCCGCATAAGACATACAAGATGGTGCACCAAGATATTTTATATCGCATCCCACACGATTCTTTCTAGTAAACTGTTTGTGGTATACCTTATTTTTTTTCATTATGTTTTGGAAGACAAAATAGTGTGATGGAGGGGAAGGATGGTGTTTGACTTATTAGAACATTTATGTACAGTGAACATGCAACTACATGAGTGTCATGTTTAAATTTGGAATTGTTCCGGGTTCGTTTGGCTTTTTATGCATTAATTGATTTTCTAGGCATTTAATGTGCATAATTCAAATTTGAACTACAAGCACTGATGTCTATTACGCAACTTTATTCTTGTAGACACGTGTTGGGCCTCCAAGCGCAGAGTTTTATATGACAGAAGCAATTTTCCCTCAAGTGGATGACCTAAGGTTTATCAATCCATGGGAGGCGTAGGATGAACATAGTCTCTCTCAACTCTGCAACCAAATACAAGAAATCTCTTGTGTCCCCAACACACCCAATACAATGGCAAATTGTATAGGTGCACTAGTTCGGTGAAGAGATGGTGATAAAAGTGTACTATGGATGGTAGAAATATACTTTTATAATCTCAATAAATAAAAACAGCAAGGTAGCAAGTAGTAAACCGGCACAAAAACGGTATTGCAATGCTTGAAAATGAGGCCTAGGGTGCATACTTTCACTAGTGCAATCTCTCAACAATGCTAACATAGTTGGATCATATAACCATCCCTCAAA
Organism: Triticum dicoccoides; assembly: GCF_002162155.2. Taxonomy (NCBI): domain Eukaryota; kingdom Viridiplantae; phylum Streptophyta; class Magnoliopsida; order Poales; family Poaceae; genus Triticum; species Triticum dicoccoides. The sequence goes on along the minus strand of NC_041386.1, from coordinate 737,209,652 downwards.
GTGCGATGAAGAATCACTCCAAAGTTACTATCTAGCGGAGAACATAAGATGGAATATTTTGTAGGGTACGAAGCCACCTCAAAGCTATTCTTTCCGTTCAATCTATTCAAGAGTTCGGACTAAAATAACACGAAGCTTTTCTTTCCGTTCGATCTATCCTAGAGTTCGTACTAAAATAACACCAAAGAAAATTCAGATTTATAATATTCAATCAAACACAAAGAACTTCAAAGAGTGCCCCAAGATTTCTACCGGAGAAACAAAGACAAGAACGTGCATCAACCCCTATGGATAGATTACCCCAATGTCACCTCGGGAATCTGCAAGTTGAGTGCCAAAACATATATCAAGTGAATCAATACGATACCCCGTTTTCACCACGAGTATTCAATTGCAAGACATATATCAACTGTTCTCAAATCCATAAAAGTATTCAATCCGATAACAATGAAATCTCAAAGGGAAAAACTCAATTCATCACAACAAGATAGAGAGGGGAAAACACCATATGATCCGACTATATTAACAAATCCCGCGATACATCAAGATCGTGACATCTCAAGAACACGAGAGAGGGAGAGAGATTAAACACATAGCAACTGGTACAAACCCTCAGCCCCGAGGGTGGACTACTCCCTCCTCATCGTGGTGGCCGCCAGGATGATGAAGATGGCCACCGGTGATGATTCCCCCCTCTGGTAAGGTCCCGGGACGGGGTCTAGATTGGATCTCGTGAATACAAAGGCCTTGCAGCGGCGGAACTTCTGATCTAGGGATACCCCTAAGGGTTTTGGAATATTTTAGAATTTATAGTGCGAAGAGGCAGTTCAGGGGGCACCCGAGGTGGGAAGCACCCATCAGGGCGCGCCTGGGTCTCCTGGCACGCCCTCGTGGGTGCTGCTCCCCTCGAGCAGCCCCCCAGGTGCTTCCTTGCCCCACTGGCTTTCTTCTGGACCCAAAAAAAATCTTCAAAAAGTTACGTGGTGTTTGGACTCCGTTTGATATTGATTCGATGTAAAAAACGTGTTTGGACTCCGTTTGATATTGATTCGATGTAAAAAACAAGCAAAAACAACAACTTGCACTGGGCACTGGGTGAATAGGTTAGTCCCAAAAAATGATATAAAGTTGCTATAAAATGATTGTAAAACATCCAAGAATGACAATATATTAGCATGAATACTTCATAAATTATAGATACGTTGGAGACGTATCAGCATCCCCAAGCTTAATTCCTACTCATCCTCGAGTAGGTAAATGATAAAAGGAAATAATTTATGAAGTTTGAATGCTAGCAAAGTGCATAAGTTTGATCAATGACAATTTCAATCACTTTTCCTAGCATCATAACTGCCATTCTTTCTTATAGAACTTCTCACGACCAAGTAGCAACCAATTCACATGTTATGTATCAAACAATGAATTCTCTTGAAACTCAACAACCTATGTTCTTAGTTACCAAGCAATAGCAATTCAAATTATTCAACAGAGTCTAAGTAAGAGCTCCACATACTCAACCATCATATAGTCTTCTGTGATTGCTAACACTCACCGCATACACATGAGCAAAACATTTCAACCGAACACATAGAAAGATAGGGGCTTATAATTTTCCTCCCAACGTATTCACCTTTGGGTGATGTCAACAATAATAACTCATGCTACCCATATCCAACTGGATATATGTGCCTAGATCTTTCCCCACCACATGATGCTTGCCAAAAGAGAAAATAAAAAGGAATATAGAGAAAAACGTTGACTCTTGCATGAAAGTAAATAGATAAAAGTAAAAGATAGGCCCTTCCCATAGGGAAGCAGAGGTTGCCATGCGCTTATTTGTTTGTATGCTCAACCCCTTAGTGCAAAAGAACATCATGTTATATTACCCCTGATGATAGCAACCATTATTATGCAATCTGTCGCTTTTATCCATTGCCATCACAAGTTGGTACAACGCTCAATTTTCTCTTACACTAAATGATCTAACGTTTTTAGAAGCAATTTTCATTGCCTTATTGCACCGATAACAACTTACTTGAAGGATCTTGCTCAATCCTTAGGTAGGTATGGTGGACTCCCAAAACAAGAGTTGGGTTTAAGGGTTTTGGAGGCACAAGTAGTATCTCTACTTGGTGCAGAATTTTTGGCAAGCAAAGATAGGGGGCAAGCACCACATGTTGAAGGATCTATGACAAAATAATTTCTATGTGAATATGAACAAACATAATTTATTATGTTGTCTTCCTTGTACAACGTCAACAATTTTGGCATATAATATTTTGATGTGGGCTCACAATCACAAAAGATTTACAAGATAGTGTATTTGCATGTAAAAGTTCTCTTCCTTATACTAATTATTCGTGAATTGCTTGTATGCCCAATATTGTGATTGTCTAGCCTCAAAAGATTTCACTTTCTAAACCGAATGTGTAGCTACCACTAGGAATGATGTGATTTCAACTTCATGACATTCAATTTATTCAACAATTCACTCATATGATATAAGTGAAGCACTAGAGCAATTCCATAGAAAAGAGCTTCGTTGATGGGATGTGAATGTCGCTTACCTAGCCTTCCTGGCAACTAATTGAGGACTCTATTTTATTTAAAAACTATCAGGTCTAAGTATTTTATTAAAACAGCAAGAAAAATGAAAATAAAATGACATTCTAAGAGTAGCACAACTCATGTGAAGAAGCAAAAACTTAGGCTCAATCGGTACTAACCGATAATCATTGAAGAAGAAAGGTGAGATGCCTACCGGGGCATCCCCAAGCTTAGATGCTTGAGACTTCTTGGAATATTATCTTGGGATGCCTTGGGCATCCTCAATATTGATATTTTGTGTTTCCTTAATTCCTCTCATATTGGTTTCCCTAAATCTCAAAAGCTTCATCCACACAAAACTCAACAAGAACTCATGAAATAACTTAGTATAAACCAATGCAAAAACCTTATTATTCTCTACTGTAGCAAATCACTAAAATTATTATTCAATATTTCATACTAAATGCCTCTTCATATTTAATAGTCCTATCCTCAAATAGAATCATTAAACAAGCAAACATATGCAAACAATGCAACCATAACAGCAATCTGCCAAAACAGTACAGTCTGTAAAGAATGCAAGATTCATCATACTTCCCTAACCCCAAAAATTATGAAACAAACTACACACTGTATAAAATTTATCAGATCTTATTTTGCAAAAAGTTTCAACATTTATCATAATTCTGCTTTTTCTAGGGAATTTTTGCAACAGCGATAAACTTTGTATTTTGAAACAGCAAGATGTAAACTTGCAAAATAAGCAAGGCAAAGGCTAGCATTGCCACTTTTATTGAAATAAAAGGTGCAAAACATTATTCTAAATAACAGCAAGCAAATCCTAACAAAAAAATTGACGCTCTAAGAAAAACTCATATCATGTGACGATTGAAAACATAGCTCCAAGTGAGGTTACCTATAATGTTCGAGACAAAAGAGGGGATGCCTTCGTAGGCATCCCCAGGCTTAGTTGCTCGGATATTCCTTGAATATTACCTTGGGGGTGCCTTGGTCATCCCCAAGCTTAGGGTCTTTTCACTCCTTATTCTCCTCATATCGACATCTCAACCAAAACTTGAAAACTTCAATCACACAAAACTTAACCGAACTTTGTGAGATAGGTTAGTATGATAAAGAGCAAACAATTTCACTTTTGCCACTATCAAAGAAAAGATTAATAATGGTTTTCACACAATTCCTACTATAGCATATATCATTTCTACAATTTATATTGAGCAATATAAGCCATGGAAACTAGGAAACAAGCAAACTATGCATTGAAAACAGAATCAGACAAAAACAGAACAATTTGTAGTAATCTATACTCAAACCATACTTGTACTACTCCAAAAATTGTGAAACAAATTGTACCACGTGAGAAATTTTTATATTAATCTTATTCAGAAATAATCAACTCAAAATCACTCTTCTGTTAAAAATGAGAGTTATTTTCGTGAGTGCAAAAGTTTCTCTTTTTCAGCAAGATCAAATCAACCATCACCCAACATGATCCCAAAGGCTTTACTTGGCACTTTATTGAAACAAAGACAATAAAACATGATTACTACAGTAGCCTAATCATGTGAACACACAAAAACAGCAGGGGTAAATGTTGGGTTGTCTCACAACAAGCCCTTTTCTTTAATGCCTTTTAAGCTAGGCATGATGATTTCAATGATGCTCACATAAAAGTAAAGAATTGAAACACAAAGAGAGCATCATGAAGAATATGACTAGCACATGTAAGCCTAACCCACTTCATATGCATAGGGATTTTATGAGCAAAAAACTTATGGGAGCAATAATCAACTATCATAGGAAGGAAAAAACAAGTGCAACTTCAAAACTTTCAACACATAGAGAGGAAACTTGATATTATTGCAATATGGAAATGCATATGTTCCTCTCTCATAATATTTTTCTGTAGCATAATTAATGAATTCAACAACATAGCTATCACATAAATCATCATTTTCGTGATGCATAAGCATGGAAATTTTCTCACTCTCCACATAAGCAAATTTATTCTCATGAATAGTAGTGGGGGCAAACTCAAAAAATAACTATCATGGGAGTGAAAACTGAAATCATGATGACAAGTTTCATGGTTATCACTATTCTTTATAGCATACATGTCATCACCATAATCATCATAGATAGGAAGTTTGTAAGCATAATCAATTGAAACCTCTTCCAAAATAGTGGATTCATCACTAAATAAAGTCATGACCTCTCCAAATCCAATTTCATCATTATAATCATCATAAATAGGAAGCATGCAATCATTATAACAAATTTTCACATCAGATATTGGGGATCTAAAAATATCATCTTCATCAAACATAGCATCCCCAAGCTTATGGCTTTGCATATCGTTAGCATCATGGATATTCAGAGATTTCATACCAACAATATTGCAATCATTCTCACCATTCAAAGATTTGTTGTCAAACATTTTTATAGCATTATTCTTCTAACAATTGAGCACAATTTTCCTTTCCACCATTTTCACGAAAGACATTATAAAGATGAATAATATGATGCAACCTCATTCCCATTTTTTTGTAGTTTTCTTTTTATAAACCAAACTAGTGATAAAACAAGAAACTGAAAGATTCGATTGCAAGATCTAAAGATATACCTTCAAGCACTCACCTCCCCGTCAACGGCGCCAGAAAAGATCTTGATGTCTACTACACAACTTTATTCTTGTAGACACGTGTTGGGCCTCCAAGCGCAGAGTTTTGCATGACAATGGCAATTTTCCCTCAAGTGGATGACCTAAGATTTATCAATCCGTGGGAGGCTGTAACACCCCAGATGTAACATGTCCCAATTTGGCAATATATCAACTTGACCTTCATCCAATTCTTGTGGGTTTTTATCATGTTTGGCCTCATCTTGTTTGGTTATGTGGTTTACTCTTTTCATTGTCATGCTCACCTTACCATATTGCATTTGTGCCTCTTGTCATTTTGCATTCCATCCATGTGCATGTTGTGATCTCATACATATTATGTTGTTGCATGTTCAATGCATAAATCTTGCATCATCACCAATTCTCCTTCCTTTCCTTTCTTTCTTTTTTTGCAAGTGCACCTTTTACCTTCTCCTTAAATGTTCATATTCTCCCTATAAATCTTGATCCATGTCATTTACCTATCTGCCAAATATCACCTTATTTGAAGTTGTTTTGGTCAGGTTCAAAAATGACCCAAGTTTGAATTTTATTCAAACTTGTTTTATTTTTCTACCTCTAAAAATGCCCAATGCAATTTATCCAAATAGCGGATAATCCCGGGAGCTTGGGAATATTTTCACAATTTCCAAATGCCTCTCCTAGTCCACTGGCCTTTTTCGTTTCTTCAGCTGGTTATTTAAATAATCAGAAACTGGAAGGAAATGAGAAGGGGGACTTTCCTCTCCTTACCTGGGCCTTCCCCTCACCTGCAGCCCAACAGAGCACCACAGCCAGGCGCAGCCCAGCAGCCCATCCAGCCCACGCGTACAGAGGCGTCGTCAACCTCCTGTACGGCGCGCATCCAGCATGTCCACGTCGACAACCTCGTTGATTTGACGGCCGGAGAAGCTCCATAGACCCCTATAAAGTTGCCCCCGGTGCCCTAGGGTCTCCCTTCAACCGATCCCCCTCCTCTCCTTCCCTCGCTGCCGCCAAGTAAGCCGAGCCGCGCCTCGCCGTCGCCCTGCCCGCCATGAACCGACCGAGCTTCAACTCTAGCTCGGGATAGCCGTCGCCGGCGTGCACTCCGGCCACCTCCGCCTCGCCAACGTCGTCCGTCTTCCTCCACGACGTCGACTACGTCCCCGTCGTCCTCTTCCTCGCCTGGGATCATCAAGTCCGGCTACCTCCCCGTCGTCCTCTGCTTCCATCTTCCTCTCGGTCAGGACCACGCCAAGGTTCAGAGCTCCACTTCGTCGCCACCGGCTCGTCCCCGTCGACCCCATCGTGTCCTTGGGTGAGCTTGGTAACGCACCCCCCTCTCCTATCCATCCCATGGCATGTAGGCACCCGTAGGACTCGCCTGGTCCGTGTCTTTGCCGCGCCCGTAGTGCTGCGACGAAGCCTGAAGTTTATTGTTGTGCATATCTTTGCTGTAGCGCACCCGCACGTCCCAGTGCTCCTGTTCTAGCCTAGCCGCATTTCTCCTCACTGCGGTTGCCTCACGCGCTCGCCCGCGCTGGAAAGCAAGGAGCAGTGGCCTCGTCCTGTTTTGCTGATGCACGTGCACACGCCGCTTGCGTTCCGCGAGCTCATGCTCAAGCGTTTGCTCGCGCACCCCCACACCGGCACTCCCTTGCACATCCCGCATGCCCGCCGCCGCAACCCAGGCCCCGCCGTCACCGTTGCTGCCGCCGATGTCGTCGTCGTTTTCTTCTCTGTCTTGGAGAAGAAGAAGTCAGGGCTATGTGGCTTGGTCAAGTAGGTGAGAGCCCCTTCCCAACGAACAGCCTATCCTAGCCGAGCTGGTTTGCACCCCACGCGCCCACTGCAGCGACCTGGGTTCGAATCCCAGGCGCGCGCCCCTTTTTATTTCCTATGTTGATATTTAGCAGTAGTCTCTATGACAGAAGGGTCCCACCAGTCAGCCTCTCAGCGCCCTCCTCCTTCTATTTTTTGCCCTTATCCCCGTGCTTTCCATTTCTGGATAGCCCTCTCTTTCCATTTCAGGCAAGTCCAAATCTGGACATTTCATTTCTGGAATACTGCCAATTCTATCAATAGCCATTTTAGGCAGGTTTTAACTTAATGCACTTGTGAATATTTTTCTACAGCAACCCCAACATATTATATATGTTTTTGGGGTAGAAAAATCCCATCAATCCAGTGGTGGCATTAGTTTCTGCATTTGAGCAAGTTCATGAACTTGTCATTTTACATCATGATGTTGTTTTGTCTTTTTCATGTGATTTATTTCAAACATGCTACGTGGCTGTTTTGCACATGGATAGCTTCATTTTCATGTCTACTTCATGATAGTACTTGTTCCATGCCATGACATGCCTGGTAGTGAGTTAATCAAGCTTGTAAAGATGCCATGTTGAATCTGTTTCTGCTATGTCTAGTATTTTCACTAAGTCTGTAGAAACTGTTATCTTTTGCATTATTGCCATGCTGTTTTAGTCATGCTATAGTGGTTTATAGATTGAGCTCAGTGTTCATGTTTCGTAGAGCATCTCCTGTACATCACTGCTATGCATTTTGTTCATATGTTTGGGTGCTATAGCTTATTTATACTTTACATCCAAGTGGCCGTGTTGCTGTTTTAAGCAGTTTGCATCATATCTTGTCTTGCTTGTCATTTGCAAACCGTGCATCCGAATCCGGTGATCTTTATATCGATTTCAACCGAAATCATCTCATATTTCCAGCGGCATACTTGGTTTGCCAAGTTGATGCCTTGTTCATCCTTTTCCGTCCGGAGCACGCATATGCATTGCATATCACATCTCGCATATCATGTCATGTATTGCATCATGTTGCTTGTGCATTGCACCGTGATTTATTGTGGTTCCTTTGCTTGTGTTCTTGCCTTGGGTAGAGCCGGGAGACGAGTACGTGCACGAGGTACCTATTGAGTACGCTAACGAGGATCAAGCCTTCGACAACTCTGAGAACCTTGCAGGCAAGATGACCATACCTTCGATATCACTTCTATCTTTGCTTTGCTAGTTGCTCGTTCTATCGCTATGTTAGCTCTACCTGCCACTGTTCATCATGCCTCCCTATTGCCATGTCAAACCTCTAACCATCCTGTCCTAGCAAACCGTTGTTTGGCTATGTCACCGCTTTTGCTCAGCCCCTCTTATAGCGTTGCTAGTTGCAGGTGAAGATGAAGTTTGTTCCTGGTCGGATTATGGATATTTTGGGATATCACAATATCTCTTGTTTAATTAATGCACCTTATATACTTGGTAAAGGGTGGAAGGCTCGGCCTTATGCCTGGTGTCGGTGTACTAGAATAGGGGTACCCTAGTACCCCGAACTTGTGCACGGGCAGTTGCAGCGCCCCGCGGCAAGGGCTTGCCGGGTGACCGCCAAGATACTCCGTGGCTCCTTTGGGGCCATTCAAGAACAAAGTATTCAAGTCAAGAGGACAAGGCCCCGGCAAGAGGAGCTTGCCGGGAAGGCCAACCGAGGCATCTCAAGGAACTTGCCGCGACGCACCACGCGTCCCGGCAAGGCCCGGCGAGCGACAAGCTTCCGGGCGCGACAAGACCACGACCGCGGCAAGGCGCTTGCCGCGGCAAGCGGCCACTCTGTGCCCACGCTCCAGCGCATCCACCAACATGTCGCCCTGGGGGCCTCTCCAGGCGCGCGTGGCGGAGGGCTGTGCAGCCAGCGGTGCGCAGAGGCATGCGACGCTGACAAGATCGCCGTCGTGGTGAACAGTGGCGCCCCTAACGGTCCTTTTCTGCACTGTTTGGGCGACACAGACGGGCATTTAATGCCCTTGTCCCCTGCCGTCAGGGTTAGGTATAGAGCACTGTACAAGTAGCTATGCCAACTACCTCTCTTTTTACGTTTTTACCCTTCTCTGCGTTGCCACCTGTCGGTGACCCCTTGTGCATATAAAAGGAGGCCCATGCGCAACGTAGAGGGGGTTTTTCGGTTCGACTAGTTCGGAAATTCGGCTGGTTCCTACCATTCGAAGCTAGGAGAACACTTAGCTCTCTTGAGCAAGAACATAATACAATCAGACAAGCAGCAGTAGGAGTATTATCTCTCCGGAGAGCTCCGAAGCTGGGTAAACTGCTCGTGTGCTTCGCCTCGATCTGCTCTTCGTGCGACCTCCGCCCCCCGCCGAACCGAATGGGGCTCGGTCCGCCGGTCCCATAGGTGTTCGTGGATCAGTTTCCCCGACATCTCTGGCGCGCCAGGTAGGGGGCGTCGAGATTGTGCGAACCTGATCCGGCGTTCACACGAGCTAGATCTTCATTTTCTTCATCAACATGCCACCGAAGAAGAAGGCTTCGGAGGCAGCTGCTCCGTCCTCGTCGATCTAACCGCCACTAGAACAAACGGGTGGTGGGGTTGACGCTGGTGGAAGAACAGACATCGACGAGGAAGCTCACAGTGTTGCCATGTCCAAGGACAAGGCTGCACAAACCCTGGTGTCTTCACATCCGCCGCGCCCCTCTCAGGAGGCGCAGGACCGACAGCGTCATGGTGTTCGCAGTACCATACGCTTGTTGGACCAAGATCAAGCTGGTGGGTCTCGGGGCGCTCAAGACCAGCATGTACGCCAACATGCTGGCACGGGTGAAGTACGGTCGCCTGGACGAGATACTGCTCCTTCTAACATGGTTAGGAGTCCGAGCACGTCCCGCTCCTCGCACCGATCACCACTACCGCCCACCACTCCAGCAGAAGCTTTGACGCGAGCTCAACTGCTCCTGGACTATCCTCCTGCGGAAGACAAGATCGACCAATGGAGGGCCACCATTCAGAGCCTCATCGGCTTCGCCAACGGCGACACTCCCCGGCAGCCGAGCACGTCGCTGCCGCGGTAGGACTACCAGGCGCGAGCCGGTGGCAACGAAACTGGTGGGGGTGCAACCACCATGCACTCTCCACCCCGAAGGCCAAGATCGTCGACTCGCCAGATCCACCTCGACAGCGACTCCACCGCATCGTCGGATCCACGAGCTCGTCGCGATCAGTGCCAAGTTCTTCGCGACAGGCAGCAAGAAGACGCTCGAACTCGCATCGAGCGCCGAAGAGAAGCACGGCGTCAATCCGACAAGCACGCTGGGACCTCTGTTGACATGCACGCGCCCGGAGAACCAGGCGACTTGCCGTACGCGGTAGGTTGCGCTGCGTTCACTCGTGAGCTGCGACAGGTCCAGTGGCCCAGCATGAAGAATTTCAAGCCAGATGTACCGGAGAAGTACGACGGCAAGACGCACCCGTCGGAGTTCCTCAGCATCTACACCATTGCGGTGCAAGCTGCTGGGGGGCGAGATGACAAGATCCTTGCCAACTACTTCCCGTTGGTGCTCAAGCCCAATGTCAGATCCTGGCTCATGCACTTGCAGGACAACTCCATATCTTCCTGGGCTGACCTGTGCCGTCAGTTTGTCGGCGCCTTCACAGGCGGCAACAAGCCTCATGGCCAAGAGAGTGACCTTCACCTGCTCGCCCAGAAGGAAGGAGAGCCCTTGCGCAAGTACATTCAGAGATTCAGCCGCGTACAGCATAACATCCCAGATGTCCACCCTGCCGCGGTGATCAGCGCGTTCCATCAGAACATGCGGAACCGCAGGATGCGGGAGGAGATGGCGATGTGCAAGATCAGAGACGTCAGTGAGCTATATGCCCTGGCCGACAAGTGTGCACGTGCTGAGGAAGGGAGGAGACTCCCCGGAGAGAACACAGGAGCAGGAGGATCTGACAGTGAGGATACCGCCCCGGCAAGGAAAAACCGGCGGCAGAATAACAGAAAGAAGAAAGGCAAAGAGGTGCTAGTTGTCGAGCAGTACGGCAACGGAGGTGACGCCAGGTGGCTCCGGCAAGGAGATTGCTGCAGAGGCTGTGGCGGTCGTCGGAGCAGGACGGCACCAACAAGCAGTACTGCAAGATCCACCGCACCAAGGGCCATGATCTCCAGAGCTGCAAGAAAGTCGAGCAGCTTGTCGAACAGCAAAAGGCTGAATACGAGCGGCGCGACAAAGAGAAGGCCCAGGAAGGTGCTGGAGGATCCGGCAAGAAACGTCCCGGTCGAGGAGGACGCCGCGGCAAGGCCAAGCAGCGGCAAGGAGACAGACCACCTCGCGGCCACGACAAGGATGAAGATGACGACGATGACGAGGACATCGATGATGACGAGACCGACGAGCAGGAGTTCCAGAAAGCCATAGAGGTCTTGTGTGTTGATGGCGGTGCTTTTCTGCATACTTCCCACCGCCAGCTCAAACAATGGGTGCGGGAAGTTAATGCAGCAGAACCGCCCGTCGAGTCACGCAGGCCCCTGAAATGGTCCAGCACGCCTATCATCTTTGATATTGAGGACCACCCAGATCGCATAACTGCGGTCGGGTGCTTGCCGATGTTGGTTTCACCAACTATCCGCAACCTCAAGGTCACTAAGATGCTAGTTGACGGCGGGGCCGGCTTGAACCTGATCTCCTCCGCGGTGCTCCAGAAACTCCAGATCCCTGACAGCGAGGTCGAAGAGACCGGCACATTTCAAGGAATCAACCCGGGAAGGAGCAAGCCGAAGGGAAAGATCACGTTGCCGGTGACATTTGGCAGCGAGCTAAACTTCAGGACTAAGAGGGTCACTTTTGACATTGCTGATTTCCCATTGCCTTACAATGGGATACTCGGTTGTCCAGCACTCGCCAAATTCATGGCAGCCTCTCACTATGCATACAATGTACTGAAGATGCCAGGCCCGATAAGCGTCATCTCTGTCACTGGCAACAAGAAGGATGCTCTTATCTGCGCCGACAAGATCTACCGGGAAGCAGCAGCTGCAGCGGATCGCACGTCACTTGCCGCTGAAGCTCCCGGGGGGAAGAAGAAGACCAAGTCCGGCAAGAGTTCTGATGCCCACTCCGGCAAGCGCACCTCTTCGGAGTGCTGCGCTACCGTCGAGGACGCACCATCGAGCTCCACCGGCAAGTGTAAGAAGGCAATGGCAGCTCCACAAGAGACTAAGAAGGTGTCCGCCAAGGAGGACGGCACTGGTGATACTTTCACCATCAGTGCCACCCTCGACTCTAAATAGGAAAGCGCAATTGTTGCTTTCCTGCGGGCGAATGTCGACGTGTTTGCGTGGCAACCGTCTGACATCCCCAGTGTTCCCAGGAAAGTAATTGAGCACCACTTTGCCGTCTGTCCTCATGCGCGGCCGTCAAGCAGAAAGTCAGGAAACAAGCGGTGGAGCGCCAAGAATTCATCGCAGAAGAAATCAAGAAGTTGGAAGAAGCAGGCCTTGTCAGAGGAGTGCCCCATCCTACGTGGTTGGCCAATCCTGTTGTCGTACGCAAGGCCAACGGGAAATGGAGGCTTTGTATCAATTTTACCGATGTCAATAAAGCTTGTCCCAAAGACCCATTTCCCTTGCCGCGCATCGACCAGATTGTTGACTCCACAGCCGGATGTAACTTGCTTTCATTTCTTGATGCATATTCAGGATACCATCAGATCTTCCTGGCAGAAGAGGATGAGGAGAAAACCGCGTTCATTACCCCATGTGGCACATACTGTTTTGTACGGATGCCCTTTGGTTTGAAGAACGCTGGTTCAACATTTGCAAGGGTAGTCCATCACGCTTTTGAGCCGCAAATGCACAGAAATGTGGAAGCCTACATGGATGACATAGTGGTCAAGAGCAAGGACAAAGCGACCCTGATCCAAGATCTAGATGAAACATTTAGAAATCTGCGCAAGATCAACCTCAAGCTGAACCCCAAGAAGTGTGTGTTTGGAGTCCCTTCCGGCAAGCTTCTCGGGTTCTTTGTGTCTCAGCGGGGGATTGAAGCCAATCCCGACAAGATCAAGGCCATCGAGCAGATTGAAGCACCAAAGCGCGTCAAGATTGTACGAAGACTTGCCGGTTGCGTGGCTGCTCTCAGCAGGTTTGTCTCTAGGTCTGTTGAGCGCGCCCTGCCGTTTTTCAAAATATTGAAAAAGGCAGGTCCGATGAAATGGGCTCCGGAAGCGGAGGCTGCGCTACAGGACTTGAAGAGATACCTGTCCTCCACTCCAACACTTGTCGCACCTAGGCCACAAGAGAAGTTGCTGCTATATATAGCGGCAACCAATCAGGTCGTTAGTGCTGCGTTAGTGGTGGAAAGGGAGGCAGATGATGAGCCAGCAACCACGGCAGATGCATCCAGCGACAAGCAGGGGGCTTCACCGGCAAGCTCTGGTCCGGCAAGCCCTGGTCCGGCCAGCTCTTGTCTGGCAGGCTCTTGTCCGGCAGGCTATGGTCCCGACAAAGATGGATCTGCACAGAAGCATAAGGAGATGCAAAAGAGAATGGTGCAGCGCCCAGTTTACTTTGTCAGTTCCCTTCTACAGGGGGCTAGGTCAAGGTACTCTGGTGTGCAGAAATTGCTTTTCGGCCTTCTCATGGCCTCGAGAAAGTTGCGCCATTACTTCCAAGCACATGAGATCACAGTTGTCACTCGCTTTCCATTGAAGAGGATACTGCAAAATCCAGAAGCAACAGGCAGGATTGTCGACTGGGCACTGGAACTGTCAAGCTTTGGCCTCAAGTTTGAAAGCACTTCAACTATCCAAAGCAGAGCATTGGCAGAGTTCATAGCAGAGTGGACGCCAACACCAGATGAAGAAATTCCAGAGACAAGCATCCCCGTCAAGGAGGCAAGCAAAGAGTGGCTGATGTACTTTGATGGTGCCTTCTCGCTGCAAGGCACCGGTGCGGGCGTGCTGCTTGTCGCACCCACCGGAGAGCACCTCAAGTACGTAGTCCAGATGCACTTTCCCAAGAAGCAAGCAACGAACAATACTGCAGAGTATGAAGGCTTGCTTGCCGGTCTCAGGATCGCGGCAGACCTTGGAATTAAGAAGCTCATTGTCAGGGGTGACTCACAGCTTGTCGTCCGCCAAGTGAACAAGAATTATCAGAGTCCGTTGATGGAAGCTTATGTTGATGAAGTGAGAAAGCTAGAAGAACACTTTGACAGCCTACAAATGGAACATGTTCCAAGAGCTCAGAATGACATTGCTGATGGCCTGTCAAAGTGCGTCGCACTTAAGTTACACGTGGAACCAGGGATCTTTGTGCTCAAGCTGACTCAACCATCCGTGACACCATCAACTGGACAGAGCAAGAAGAGAAAGTTGATCTCTGGTGACTACTTTCCGGCAAAGCTTCCCGAAGCCGCCGCCAGTAAAGTCCCCAAGATCAACACCAAGAATGCTGAGGAGCAGTCTGCTCCGGCGAACCCTAGGGTTCGTTCCGTCGAAGCAGACGCTCCCGACAGGTTTTGCTCCGGCAAGCTTGCCGGGGAACATCATGCTCCGGCTGAGCCATAGATTCTCGCCGTGGAAGCAAATGTTCCCGCAGCAGCAGATATGCCTTTAGTCCTTGTTGTCGAGCCACAAGCTCCAGCATGGGCACAACAAATTGTCCGTTTCCTTCAGACAGGAGAACTTCTCGAAGAGCAAGAAGAAGCGGAGAAAGTAGCCCGGTGGTCAAGTATGTACCAGTTTGTCGACAACATACTATACAGAAGAAGACTCAACGGTGTGAAATTGAAGTGTATTCACCGGGAAGACGGACAGAAGCTGTTTGCAGAGATACATGGAGGCATATGTGGTAACCACATTGGCGCAAGAGCACTTGCCGGCAAAGCTTTCCGGCAAGGTTTCTTTTGGCCGACAGCCCTCCAGGATGCAACTGCGCAAGTAACCAAGTGTGAAGCGTGCCAGTTCCATTCCAAGCAGATACATTAGCCAGCTCAGGCTCTCCAGACGATCCCGTTATCCTGGCCATTTTCGGTCTGGGGGCTCGATATCCTCGGCCCTTTCCCCCGAGCTGTCGGGGGCTTTGAGTACTTGTACGTTGCAATCGACAAGTTCACGAAGTGGCCGGAAGTGGAACCAGTGAGGAAGGTGACAGCACAGTCAGCAGTCAAGTTCTTCAGGTCGATTGTTTGCCATTTCGGGATCCCTAACCGGATCATCACCGACAACGGCACGCAATTCACGAGCCGCACCTTCATGCAGTACGTCCAAGATCTTGGCACCAAGGTCTGCTTCGCTTCTGTTGCTCATCCGAGAAGCAACGGTCAGGCAGAGAGGGCAAATGCTAAAGTGCTGCGCGGGCTCAAGACAGGACTTTCGACAGGCTCCACAAGTGCGGAAGAAACTGGATCGAGGAGCTGCCGGTGGTTCTTTGGTCGATCAGGACGACGCCAAATCGAGCCACTGTCCAGACGCCTTTCGCTCTAGTCTATGGAGCAGAGGCAATTCTCCCCACGGAACTCGTATACGGGTCGCCTCGAGGGCTCGCTTATGATGAGCTTGAGCAAGAGCAGCTGCGACAAGATGACGCGCTGCTCCTTGAGGAGGACCGTCTTCAGGCTGCTGTACGAGCTGCTCGATACCAGCAAGCTTTGCGCCGCTACCATAGCCGCAAACTTAATGCCAGAAGCTTCGAGGAAGGCGACCTTGTTCTTCGGCGAGTTCAGTCCGCCAAGAATTCCAACAAGTTGACGCCGAAGTGGGAAGGCCCTTACCGGGTGAAACGAGTCACTAGGCCTGGCGCTGTTCGCCTTGAGACCGAAGATGGCATTCCGGTGAGCATTGAGCATCTTCGTAAGTTTTACCCGTAGGGCACGGTTGCCGGAACCTGTTCTGGCAACCACCTTTTGTACAAGTCTTGCCGCTGTTGCATGTAATCCTTTGTACAAAGCGGGGCGCAGATCCCGTGCATAAGTAAAGCTCATGTGCTCCGCACATCTTGTCAGTTTCATGCTTTTTACTTTACATTTGCATGCTTTATCTGACACTTTGTGCAGCACCTACCACCGGTAAGCAATAACGAGCCGAAAGGCCCCATATCTTTATTTTCTCTTCTTTCTTTTTCTCAAGCAAAGGGAAAGAAGGTTCCCT